>NW_012267240.1:13303520-13415860 GCF_000151885.1 Dipodomys ordii
TGAACTCTGGGCCGGGGCACTGTCCTTCAGCTCTTCAGCTCAAGGCTAGCGCTCTACCACTTGAGCCACAGCACCACTTCCGGCTTTTTTCTTTTTGCTTATGTGGTGCTGAGGAATCGAAGCCAGGGCCTCGAGCATGCAAGGCAAGTGCTCTACCACTGAGCCACCTTCCCAGCCCGAAACCTTCCATTTTTAAAATTATCTATTGTGCAATAGAACAGCAGAAATTATTCTGGAAGGAACTTTTAATCTAGATCTTGACTAGACAGGAATTAAGAAAACAAAAAACTAAAATATATGCTCTGCCCTGATCTACTGTAGAGCTTTCTTCTTTTCATGTCAAGGCTAAGCTGGCTTCTCCAGCTGCTCCAAATGACAGCTTTAGTCTGTCTGTACTAATTACTATTGGTATTACTAAGGGCAACCTGTCACTAATAGTGGCATTCACCGTGGTCTAAAGTTCACTATGAATAGCATGCTTCATCAGGTTTTCTGCAAACAAGTTGTTGTCCTGGTGGTTTCCAAAATAAGAGAATCTGATTGCCAATTAATCTGGAACCTCAGAATATTTTCCTTGTCCAAGAATGTGGCCTTTGCTTTGAGCATGTGATTGCCCTCTGCCTGCTGCCTCTCTTCCTCCTTGAGGCAGTCTGCCCGAAGCTTCAAAGTGGCTGGGTCTGTATTCATATTCTGCCCCTGCTAGTAGAATGAGGAACTTCTCAAGAGATTTATCTATGGATCAAACAGATGGGGCCAATCACTGGGCTCCACTTGTGTGGAGGAGGAGGGAACAACTCCCAGGAAAATGGTAAGTTGGTATCTCGACTTTTGTTACAGCTTAGTAGTTCACACTGATTGGCTACTGGCATATGACTTCATGACTCCTAAAACACCTCCCTTGGCATGAGAAGGTAGGGCTACAGAGCCAGAATCTGTGGGTCTCTTGAGACTCACCCTTCGCCGTCCTGTACATGAGCTAACGGGCACACAGGTGTCCCTCTACTATGATGTCACATCTTGCCAGCTGTGGTCATGTTCAGATTTGTAGGCTTTCCCTTACCACACCATGAAAATGCCTTCCTACCAAAATGTATTAATTATATCCTTTCAAAAGACTCCCTTTCTGTGTGAGCAATTTCAGTCAAATATCTCAAAACATCATATTTCAGTATCTTGACTATTAGAGCTAGGAGAGTCCTTTGCCAGAGAATCCAACCCTCTCATTAAAAAAGAAAAAAACAAAAACCAAAGCCCAGCAACTTTGATCTCATCCAAGGTCATAGCAAGCAGCACGGCAGGGAAGCTACAATTGGGACTCCCAGCCCTGGCCTGATCCAGGACTTTGTCCAGTTACATCTGGTCCTGATAGATGGAAAACTCAAGTCAAATAGCAACAAAGTATGTGTCATTTTAATTGCTGTTTTACAACCAAAAGAAAAGGAAACATGTATTTTTTTTTAAGAGCAAGAATTGTAAGGTCAGTCTTCTCTCCACTTCAGCTATTTAAAGCAACTTAACGTTAATTCTCTGTGTGACTGATAGGGGAAGGGACACATTTCTGGCTTCACTTACCAACACACCAGTGAACCAGATGAGTATTGACTGATGGCTTCAGACACTAATAAGTCCACAGTCTGTTCCTAGGAAAATGCTTTGCATGCGTCATTAAGGCTATTTTCAGCGTGGCTGTCTTGAAGTGAATGTAAACTAGCACTGGTGATTCTGAATCTAAATGTGATTCCGGTGAGCCAAGGAGAAAGCCTAACATATTATTTTCAGGTGTTAGATAGTAGTAATGATTTTTTTAAGGCCATAGTAAATCTATTGACTCTTACAAGACTTTGAAGCCAGTTTGATAATAATCCCTCTTATTAGCTTTATACTTGTCAGTCAGTATTTACATTAGCTTAAAGAGAAATACTGCTGTCTAAAACATGCATTTATTTCCACTGGAAGTTGATCCTACCCTACTACATTGTTATAGTTTGCTAAGTATTCCTCCCTTAAAGGTCTATATATTAAAGTATTGGCTGCCCACCTGTGGCACTCTTGGGAGGTGGGAGAACTTCTAACAGGTGGGACCTAGTGGGAAGGAATTAGAACCTGGACAGCATACACAGGCTGAGACCAGAGGATGGAACAGTGACACCCAGATCTGGAGATATTGGGGTCCTTGCTCTTTAATCTCTCCGTTACTTCCTGCTGCCACACTCTAAAACATCTTCCCACTGCAACATGCTGACCCCAACGCAATGGGCCACTGACCACAGCTTATTCAGCCGTGAGCTGAACAAGGATTTCTTCCGGTATCTTGTCACAGTAAAAAATAAAGCAACTGCATATACTAAATGGGAATGACTTGTGTGACATTTTTCAAGCGAGGTAGACCTGATATGAAAAGCACTGTCCTGATTGCCACTGGGTGGACACTGGCATGGAAAATTTTCATTGATAACCATTAAAGTCACCAGAATTGATTTCCATGCCTGTCTTTGGTGAAGAACCAGCAATACCACAACAGCCCTGCAAATCCTGCCAAAAACACTTTATCATTTCACTGAGTCTGATGAAACAGAATGTTATAGTAGTGATGCTCAGATTCTATTTTATATCAGCGTCAGCCACTGGGGTGAAACTTGTAAAAATGTAGAGGGTAAGGCTCACCCCAAAACTCAATTGAAATCCCTCAGAAAAATACGCTCAGGTAGTTGTACTTTAAAGCTTTACAGAATGATCAGATATACAATAAACTCAAATTTCTGGAAGTTGTCTTTAAGAGGCCACTTGTTTTCTAAAGATTGAACTAAAAATAATAAAGTAAAAAATTATTAATGAGATATGGTTGTGTTAATATCAATCTAAACCTGAATTTAGACTAAGGACATTAATATTCTATCAGCTCTCCAAAGCTTCACTTTTGGGGTACTCATTAGGCTAAGGAGGTGTGGCGTAGGTGAGCAGGGTAGAAGTATAGGTTTGGTGTGAAAGAAATTAAGACTCCTTGTTAAAGAACAGTTCAGCCAGTCAGTTGTGAGGCTTAAGAAAGACAAGATTAATGAAACCAGTGAAGTATGATACACAGAAAGAAAGTGGGGAGATCTAAACACGTTAGGTGCACACAGATGAAAGAATGGACGTAGGAGGAATGAGTGTTCTAGGAGCTGCCTAGAGAAATGAAATTTTCCTTTAGGGGAAATGACTTTTTCCTTTAGGGGCAGGTAATCTCAAAGCAGTTAAGCAGAAATCAAATGTGTGGGAATGTCCTGATGTTGGATGGTAAATGCATGGTATTTGGTATGGGAATTTCATAATTCAGAAAACATCCTTGATACATTGTACAACTATACACATCTTCCTATCTAAACATTTCTTGTATTGCCTTAATGATAAAACTTTTAAGGTCCCTTCTGTATCAGAAATTCCAATACTTTTGGCAGACATATGAAGTATGGTGCCTAATTTGCAAGTGAAAAAAAATCGATGGCAGTCCCCAAGCCAGATGGTTGCTCATGGTAAAGACTCTAACCCATAATTGCAGCTCTACAACCCCATAATTTCTGTTCCACTTTTAGGGTTGGCTAACTTGTGCTCTAGAGGAAGTGGAAAATCCAAAGACTTAACCATGGGTAATTCAGTGAAGATCAGTGGCAGCTGGATAATGGCTTCCTTTTTTTTGCAGAAAATAATAGTTATGAACAAGAGTGAACTTTCAATCTGCCAAGAAAAATACTTCAATAAAATTTTGTGATAAAGAGGCAGTCATTTTTTATTATATGTTATTTCTTAATTGTGATGCCTCCTGAAAACAAATTCTGACAAGTTTTCCAATTCTGTATAATACCTTAACATCTGATCCCTAGTGTGGATGGAAGTTGATGTGGCATTGCTGTAACATCACAGTGATTTGTCACATGATGAGGAAAATAATATAGAGTGTATTTTAAGTTGTTGGGTTCTATCCAAAATGAATAATATCAGGACCCTTAACCTCTAAAGCATGTGATTTTTAGGGTGGAGAACTCTGTACATAAGTAAGTCTAGATGTGATTAAATACATTTTAGTCAAGGACAGACAGAAGGGAGATAAATTGTATCAACTATTCAATTTCTTTATGTATTGAGATGGTACCGAGGATTGAATTTATGATCTTGAGATTGCTGGGCACCAACACTGATTTTCAGCACTCAGTCATGCTCCAATCTTTTAATTTGTGGTTAGTTTTTGAGATAAAGTGTCACTAACATTTCAAGATGTTTACCAGTGTGGCATTATGAGCATGTTCCACTATGTCAAGCTCTTAATTTACTCTTTTTAGTAACTAGATAGTCCTCCTCTGGTTGTTGGAGTTTGTTTTTTGGTGGTGTTTTCTTTTTTGGTCATGGGGCTTGAACTCTGGGCCTTGGCGCTGTCCCTGAGCTCTTTAGTTTAAGGTGAGCACTCTATGACTTGAGCCACAGTGCCACTTTTAGTTTTCTGGTGGTTTATTGAAGAGTCTCATGGACTTTCCTGCCCAGGCTGGCTTTGAACCACTATCCTCAGATCTCAGCCTCCAGAGTAGCTAGGCTTACAGGAGCCACTGGTGCCCAGCCTTGGATGCAGGATTTTATAGTAATTGCTGGTTCAAACCATGTGGACCCAGTTGAACTTGGTCTATTAACAGTAACTCTCCATCTCAGAAAGGTCAGCATTCCTTTCTGGGTCCCAGTTTGTCTAAGTGTAAAATAAGGAGGTAAGAATCACATTATTTATAATCCCCCCAAGTGAATTATTCTATGAATTTTTGTTTCTAAGTACATTTAACTGTGAGGTTGTTGCTTATTGGATGGACAGCAGTAAATTATTCTGTTATCTTTATTTCAGTCCAATAGAATCTGCCTCTCCACTTTCAGCATTGAATAAGTATGTTACCTACAGCATTTAATATATGTTACTCAGTTGGCATTTGATATCTACTACTTTGTATTGCTCTGTACAAAGTGTATGTACATTCACCAAAGTATATGTACAGTCATCAAACTGTAAGTGGTTGGGAGGTGGGGGGGTCTTTTAAAATCTTTAAAATTAATTTCCTCTCCTTCCCCTTCCATTTCTACCATGATATCCATTTTCTCCATTCTACTTCTTTACCATTTTGACAGGCTCACGATTAGTTGACAATGGTAGCACCTAGGATTAGTGCTAGAGTGCTAATTCTGAGTATGTCTCAGAGACGAAGCAATAAGAGCTACTGATGCTGGTGCTATTGCTGAGAGACCTGAAAGAAGAACATGTTGAGAATTACTCTGATTGGTCAAGTTCTCTTGGAGGTCAACGTATAAAACAGAGTGCATCTCTAGGCAGTCGGACACCAAGAAACAAACTCAAAAGTGAGAAGCTATATAGAGGGCCCAAGTTCCGAGGGCTGCAGAATTCTAACAAGAATATAAGAAGTGGGTCCCCTGTGCCAAAAAAAAACCCAAAAAAACCATCTGGCAAAGGATAGCCAAAGAACATCATGCCACAGAAGTCAAGAGTGGAGAACATGGCAAGCTGAGGTTAGTAATCAACTATTCTGAACGTTGCTGACAGCTTAAGTGAGATAAGGCAGAGCTCATGACTTACCTGACAACACAGTGACTGTTAGTGACCTTGTTGGGAGTCATTTGCTGGAGTGGTTGGTTTTGAGTCTGGTCATAAAGAGGTGAAGAGGGGAGAGGTTACATGGGGACCATACAGTTGGGGAAAGTCTGGCTTGGGAGGGGGAAGAGAGATACTGAGACTGCATGTAGCTAGAAGACGTGGGATATAGTTTTCAGGCTCTTAGGAGAGGTAACTCCACAGTATGTCATGCTGATAGATCTGTAAATGAAGGGGGATGAGGATGAAGCAGAAAGTACTGGGAAATAAGGAAGGGACAACAAGAAGACCCTGACAAAAGAGAAATGCTTCTTTTCTAACCAAAATTGTGATCATGTGTGAACTTCTATTTTCTCAGCGGAAGCTGAGGTGAGGTCAACAAATTAAAGAAGTGAAAAACAGAATAAAACACTACAAGTGGGCTAACTAAAATTAACTAAAAGTTCAAGAGAAAATAATCCATTTGGAGAAGAAAGGATATGAAAATCATCCTAAAGCCTTTGGATGAGAAGAATGGTTAAACTTGCTTAATAGATAGCTGTCATTGGAATTTTTTCAGTCATGCTGTCTGCAGAGTTACAGACTTGGTAGAAGAAAAAAAAAGCCCCTCAAGATAGAAAGCCTTTATAAAAATGCTAATGGATACACACTCTGAAAACATAGGTATTTCCCTAGGTTCAAGGTGAACCATAGCCCTGGATTTCTAGGAACTGGTAAAGAAAAGGCTACCAAATAAGTTATAAAGAAAAGGGTTTACTCCAGTGATAGGTCTACTGCAACAGAACCATTCTGGACGAAGTGCAAAACACTAGTACACAACAGTCCCAGTGCCTTTACAGATGCAAAGAATTGAGCTTAATTTTAAGAAGGGACACTGGTAGAGAAAAGTAGAGCTATAGGAAATCTCTTTGTTTAGCAAAGGGTTTCAATGACCTTGTTATGATGTGCCAGAGAACAATCACTGAACTCAGCTCCACACTTGTGTGCATCAGAGTTCTACAGGAAAAAGAAAGTGAATGATTCTGAAGTATTCCTACAAATCTAAAAGAAAAACCCATTTTCCTTAAACATCAGAGCTGTGTATCAACCTTGTAATGAACTGGAGAAATCCCTTCTGCTGAACTTATCTTTACCTAAAATCTGAGAACTGATGATTGAAAGAAAGAAAGAAAAGTGTAATAGAAGTGGTAAATTTGATCAGAGTACAGTATATGCATGTATAGAAATAGCACAATGCAATGTCATGGTACAATTTATGCTAATAAAAAGGACTGTAAATGTAGAAACAAAGATCTTTGTACCTAGCTTTATGTTGAGAACCACAAATAAATTAAAAAATAAGTAACATTAAATGATCATCATAGAGTTTACATAATCAACACAAGTAGAAATTCCCAGTATGCAAAGTAATAGTGAAACATGAAAATATAAGAAATGCTTCACATTTTTGTAAATTTAACTACTACTTGATTTCTTGGGAGCTCAACTGCTATTGTGCAGGAAGATATTAATTCATTTGCAACCAACTATTAGTAAATTCCATTATGTATTCTCAAACACAAATGTCAAATAGCACAGGACACTTGTATACATTTTTTTTTTTTTTTGCCAGTCCTGAGGGCTTGAACTCAAGGCCTGGGCACTGTCCCCTGAGCTTCTTTTGCTCAAGGCTAGCATTCTACCACTTGAACTACAGCAACACTCTGGCCTTTTCTGTTTTATGCAGTACTGAGGAATCGAACCCAGGGCTCCATGCATGCCAGGCAAGCACTCTACCACTAAGCCACATTCCCAGCCCCAGTTGTGTACATTTAAAATAAAAACTTCATGAAACCAATAAATAAGAGATTGGTAAGCTGATTTCCCTCTGGGTCAAAATATTTGAAAAAGAATTTGCTGGGCTGGGAAGTTGGCTCAGTGGTAGAGTGCTTGCCTTGCATGCCTGAGGCCCTGGGTTCGATTCCTCAGCACCACATAAGCAGAAAAAAAAAGCCGGAAGTGGCATTGTGGCTCAAGTGGTAGAGCGCTAGCCTTGAGCTGAAGAGCTGAGGGACAGCGCCCAGGCCCAGAGTTCAGGCCCCATGACTGGACCCACCCCCCCAAAAAAAAAGGAAAAAGAATTTGCTGGCTTAGCAAATTGTATTTGTAGGCTTGATTGGTAATTATCTATGTCAATTAGCCATGGTGAGAACAAATACATTATACTAAAGAGATGATTTCTAAAATACTTGTTTCTTCAAATATGTTTTAAGATTCTCTTTCCACTAAAAATAGCTGCTCTGAGAGATCACCAGTCTGCCACAAAGAGCTATTACAATACTATTTAAACTGGATATTCTGACCAGCAGCATTTAAGTGTATTGAAGTGTAGGAAAAAGGAACTGGTGGCATACAAGCTATAAAGCCAGAGCATACATTTTCTTTTCCTTTTTTAGGTCTGAGACCAGCACTTGAACTCAGTACCCATCACTTTTGCTCATTGGCTAGTTAGTGCTCTGCCTCTAACCCCAGAGCATACGTTTTCTCAATGTCACTAATAGAGTTTCTTTCGAAAGTTTTCAGGGGCAAACACAATCATAATAGTATTCCTAATAATAACCAAAAGGTAGAAACCACCCCAAGGGTTTATAGACAAATGAAACCAAGTATGACAGAAACATACAACAGAATACTATTTGGTCTTCAAGAAGAGAATGCTATCCCTGCCACAGTGTGGATGGCCAATGGTGAGAGGGCCATGCCTACTCCCAAGCCTGGACCCTTTTGCATTGATCCATGTGTTTTATTTTATATTACACATATTTTACTAAACAGAAAAGACAAAAATAAACATCCTGTAAAAATAAGAAAGCCAAAATAAGAAAGGTAGTTCATCATGGTCATAATCTATGACACTTTGGAAGCAAGAAGCTTGTTCCATTTCTATGGAACAATCTCTATGCATAAACTCATCTAATCCTATTCATCAAATACCTTCTTTTTTTGGGGGGGGGGGAGCGGTCGGTCGTGGGGCTTGAACTCTGGGCTTGGGCGCTGTCCCTGCGCTCTGCAGCTCAAGGTGAGCACTTTACCGCTTGAGCCACAGCACCACTTCTGGTTTCCTGGTGGTTTATTGGAGATAAAGAGTCTCACGGACTTTATTGCCCAGGCTGGCTTTGAACCGCGATCCTCAGATCTCAGCCTCCTGAGTAGCTAGGATTACAGGCGTGAGCCACCAGCGCCCGGCATCAGATATCTTTTGTTATTTGTGAAAGCACCTTTCCTAGACAGTTTGTGAAATATTCCACCCCGACACAGTTACTTACAGGAAAAGAGGTTTACTGAGGTTTACTGCCAGCCAAGGCTGATAACGCCACCTCTCCCAAGGCAGAGGGAGAAATGGCGCCCATCTGTTTTCCCAAGGGGCCCCCTTCTACAGTCAAGAGACTAGCGGCAGGAGGCACTCCACCTGCATAGCTGGTAACCAAAGACAGCCAGTGAGGAGCCAGGGAGGAGTTTAGGTCTGGGCAGGGGACATTCTGTGGATACAGAAAGGGCTAGGGATATACTTACAATTTGTAAGTTGAATGCTTAAATGGCAGATAAAATCCATTTGTAGAGCCACCATTATATATGTCTACTATGGTAAAGTACATAGTAGCAATAAGAGAAGTCTCAGTGTGGCTCAAACATCCAGTGTGGTGGTAAAAAGATATAATACATGTTGAGTAAATTCACAATATTAATTTCTAGCAACATCAAGAGAAGAATGGAATGAAGTAGCAAATACCAGAGAGCACTGACAGATCTTGTGTTTGGAGTGCTTACCTTGAAGTTAGCACAAAAGGGATTCATTATGTATTTAGATCATAACCTGTATCCAGTAACCTCTCTAGTAGTAGCAGATACTACAGGGCAGGAAGAACAGTAGGAAGGCTGTAAGTAGGCAACAGGAGAGAATTTAAGGGGCAACCAAAGGGAATAAGCATTGAAAAGGATAAGAAGATTATAGCTCAGAGTTTGTATTTGGAATGAATGAAAAAGAAGATAGGAGAAAATTGTGTATTAGCCAGTGAATAGACTTTGGCATGTCTGTAAGCAAGATAGATTGGGAGGAAGGAGGTTTCCTCTGAGATAATATGAAAGTGGTAGTTTACATTATTCCATCAAAAATGTGAAGATTACATTAACTAGGTGAAGAAGAATTGGCAGTAAAAAGGCTGGACTGGTTGTAAAAGATAAATGGAATTCAAGTGAAGCATGTGCATGTCCATAAAACCAAGAAATCTCTTGTTTCTAACTATACATGCTATTCTTGGTAGAAGGAACACCAGCTCTAACAGAACTAAATGTTACCCTCACTGAGTGCCCATTATCACACCTTATTGTGCTGCATAATAATAAGGCTTGGATCTGCTTGACTAATGAAAAGAACCCGACAAGGTGCTGTGGGTTCAGGCCTATAATCCTAGCTACTTTGGAGGCTGAGATACGATGATATCAGTTCAAAACCAGCCCAGGCAGAAAAATCTGTGAAATGCTTCTCTCTGAGTAACCACTAGAACTCGAGTAGTAGAACACCAGCCTTGAGCAAAAAAGCTAAGAAATAGTGCCCAACCCCTGAGTTCAAGCCCCAGTAATGGCAAAAAGAGCTTCGGCTAGAACAGCAGAATTCAAAGTCCTCCACTTGTTTGGTCAATTCTTATCATCAGAGTGTTAACTTTATCCCTTTGTGGTTGCCAGATAGCTGCCACAATATGAATGGAGTCTACAGAGTTAAACCATTTAACAAATCTTAGTGCTTTAACCTGCTTAAAATTCCTAAAAGATAAGCAAGTAGAAAGTGTTGAGTGATACATAATTTGCCCTTGAGTTCAGTTTCATTATTTAAAACTCCTTTAGTAACATTCCCCAAACCAATCCACTATTTATCCCTCAAGAGAGTCATTGGTATTTATGTGTGTTGATGTAGATGTTCCAAACAGAATTAACTGCTAGCACTGCAGCATGTAATCCACATTAGTCTCTGAAAGTGCTTACTGTGTGTGTGTATGTGTACACACATGCACCCATGTTCACTAGTACTAAAGCTTAAACTCAGAGCCTTTAGATCTTAAACAAAATTTTTGCCAGGCCTGGGGCTTGAACTCAGGGCCTAGCCACTGTCCCTGAGCTGTTTTGCTCAAAGCTAATGCTCCACTTGAGCCATAGCTTCACTTCTGGTGGTTTGGTGGTTAGTTGGAGCTATGAGTCTCAGAGTTTTCTGCCCTTTGAACTGTAAGGCTCAGATCTCAGCCTCTTGATTAGCTAGGATTACAGGAGTGAGCCAATAGCACCTGACTTCTGGTGTAGCTTTTTGATCCAGGCTGACACTCTCCCACTTGAACCATACGATCACTCTCAGCTTTTTGATGGTCAACTGGAGATAAAGAGTTTCTCAGATTTGTATGCTCAGGTTGATTGAACCAGGTTCCTAAAATGTCAGTCTCCTGAGTAGTTAAGATTATAGGTGTAAACCACCAGTAACCAGCAGTTTACTTATCTTCATGAATCTTTAAGTATACTTACCACTAATCCCTAAATCTTCTAAGAAATTTCATCAGCACTTTTTAAAATAATTTAAATACCATTAAAATAATGACTATTTCTAAATCAGTATCTTAGGCAACACTTTACTAATCACCTTCCCAATATATCAGCAAGAACTCCTGCAGCCAGCCAGCCCCCACAGGCTCCTTTCCACCCCCCTGCACTGATTAACGTGCATTCACTGTATTTCCTAAAAATACAAGATCATCTGATGCAAATTTAATGCTCCTTTTGCACACCTTTTGTGACATACTGGTGCATATTTTTATGTGAACTCTATGACTTTTGATAGTGACTTTCCACTTCCATGAGCACAAATCACATTTTTAATTTAAAAAAATCACGATCCTTTATCCTCCATTGGAAAGAAAATCATGATTTTTTTTGTAAGCATTACAAAACACTAATATTTAAAGAGCAAATACAAGAAGGATGTATCACATGAACTTCTTTCAAAACTTGCCCCTGTGAGGGGCATTATATGTTGTGCTAGATGTATTTTAACACAGGAAAATTTCATTTCCAAGCTAGTAGATATTGGTCTAACTTTTAAATGTATGAAATAACTAATTCTAGATATAGCTCAAAAATAGAAATACAATAAGCATAAATGTCTGCAGTATTAAGTCACAAAGATAATAAAACATGTTCTTGAAAAGGGTCATTAAAAGGGCTATGATGTAAAGAGCTGATGACCACTGCAACATTCAATGTACTTATTCACTAGGGATCCTTGAAATCTGTGCCTATCATTTCTCTGAACACATTTCAAAATTTAATCGTACTTTTGGATGCTAAGAGTTTGAATCCTTCCCCTGTGAGAACACCTATCACATCATGTTATAACTTTATATTGGATTTTATCTCCTTTTCTGTACTTATGCATGCATGAAAGCCAAAGTACTCTGGAGATCGTAGACGCAGGAGGATCACAATCCAAGGCCACCTTGGCAAAAGTACAAAATTCTAACACACACACACACACACTTGTGGCCTGTGGGCATAACTTGAGTTTGCATGTCTGTTCATCATGCATGATTCAATTCTTAGGACCACCAAAATAAGAAACCTTAGCTCTTGTGACATTTGCATACTGCCTATGAAAAAAATGAATTCTATAGGAAAACAATACATAAAATGTTATGCAAACTACAGGATGAGAATAACTTATCTGAGATGCTTGGGATCAGAAATGTTTTTCAGGTTTTGAATATTTTGAATTTGGGGGTATTTAGAATTTTGAAATTAGAATTATCTTCAGCACAAAATCCATTCATGTGTACGCAGCTTGTACACAGTTCCTGAAGACACTTCAGGAATTTTTTCAGTATGATCCATCAGGGAAGGTCAGACATGGGATTTTCCACTTTTGATATTATGCTTTTTCTCTAAAAAATTTGGTTTTTGCACTTTTAAAATAGGGATATACAATCCATATCTTTAGGCTAAAGTTCGAGGTAAGAAATAAGAATGGCACAACAGACAATTGTTATGAAAAAGGTGTCAACTAGGCATCAATGCTTCACATCTGTAATCTTAGCTATTCGAGAGCCTAAGACATAGTTTGAAGCCAGCTTGGACAGAAAAGTCCAAGAGACTCAATCTCCACATAACCAGCAAAAAATGGAACTAAGCTGAGCACCAGTGGCTCATACCTTCCATCTTAACTACTCACCAGTCTGAGATCCGAAAATCATGGTTTGAAACAAGCTAGGGCAGAAAAGTCCCTGAGACTATCTAATTAACCACCAAGAAGCTGGAAGTGGAGCTGTGATAGAGCACTAGCTTTGAGCACAGAAGCTCAGGGACAGGGCTTCGGCCCTGAGTTCAAGCCCCATTACTGGAACCAAAAGGAAAAAAAAAAAAGAGCTGAGCTGGAGGTATGGATCAGGTAGAGCACCTGTTTAGTAAGCACAATGACCTGATTTCAAAACCCAGTACAAGTAGTGGGGAGGAGGGAGGGAGAGAAAAGAGAGAGGGGGAAGGAAAGAGAAAGGAAGGGGGACAGAAGAGAGAGAGAGAGAGAGAGAAAGACAGACAGAAAAAATCAGATAAGTACACTCAGCAAAAGCATCTACCTTGCTGCTGGTGTGCCAGGGAGTTTGTTTATTTTGGGTGAATGCAAAGACAGAAATGATACCAGGTAAAGAGTACATCTATTTGTAAGGTCAACCTTGAAACCCGGTGACTGTGAAGATCAATGAAGGGCATGCTAGCTAGATTACTGCTTTAAATGTGCTGCAATCATTCTGCGGAATGTTTTACTTTATTATAATGTACACTGCCCTTTATTTACTGAATTGAAGGGTATAGAACCTTTTGCAAGGGAAGGAATAGAGACATGGGACAAAGAAAAGTGTGTGGGAAGGAATGTGACCTGAAGTGGAGCCAAACCACCTTGCCTCCCCTCACTGGCCTTGATTTACTTAGCTGTTAAAAGGCTGAATTGCAGATCAAAATAAAAGCCCCACATTGTAGCAGACAGGTAAGATGCCTGGTATCCCAGGAAAACTTGAGTTTTCACAATATCTAGTCTAGAACAGTACTAAATCCACATGACAAACTGATACATCTTAATGAAGAAACCCTGTACCCCTGCCTGCAATGTGCATGAACAGAGTTTGAAGCAAACTGCAGGGTGGTGGGAGCTTCTGTGAGTCTGTGGTCTACAAATGCCATCCTGCTTCCATAATTCTAAATTTCTTCTAAATTGAATTTTTAAAAAAAAATTTTAGAGGGGGGTGGGGGAGATCATGGGGCCTGAACTCAGGGCCTGAGTGCTGTCCCTGAACTCTTTTGCTCAAAGTGAGCGCTCTACCACTTTGAACCATAGCACCACGTCTGGTTTTCTGGTAGTTAATTGGAGATAAGAGTCTCACAGACTTTCTTGCCTGGGCTGGCTTTGAACCATGATCCTTAAGTAGCTATGATTACAGGAGTGAGCCACTAGCACCTGGCTTACATTGAGTATTTATAAGGGAAATAATCCAATTGGATGTTTTTTATATTTTGGATCTCATCAAAGTACACTATATGCGTGAACACAGAATACATAAAACAAATTAAATCCATTAAAATTATAAAAAGACAACATCATTCTCTAATGTACTACAGCGTATCTTGTAACTGCTCCAGAAAAATCCAAGAATCCTTTCAAAATACTATTTAAAAAAGATTTCTGTGGACAAATGAAATTGAGCAGCAAGACAGTAATCTTCTAGAGATTCACAGTGCATATTGACATAGGCTCAGCTGGGGGCAGGTGGCTCATGCCTGTAGTTCTTAGCTACTCAAAAAGCTGAGATCTGGGGATCACAGTTCAAAGCTAACATGGGCAGGAAGGTCCACGAGACTCTTATCTCCAATTAATCACCGGAAAACTGGAAGTAGCACTGTGGCTCAAAGTAATAGAGTGCTAGCCTTGAGCAAAGATGCTCAGGGACAGTGGCCAAGCCCCGAGTTCAAGCCCCACAACCCACAAGAAAAACAAAGAACATGGGCTCTAAGAAATCTTGCACATGAGAAATGGTGCATGTGTTTCCAAATGACCCAGTTTCTTTCTTACTGTGAATACCAACACTACTTTTATCACCTATGTCCTCTACCAGATGCATGGACTCACCCAGCCAGCCCCACTGACTTGCAGAGATTTTATTTCCAGTCCTATTTCCTCTCCTCATTACAAGCTGCTTCTTGCCTGAGTATTGCAGCTTGTCCGTTCACTTTGATACTCTTGAATCTTTAATCCGGCAAAATTAAAGTCAAAGATTAAGCTTCTTCAAGACTGTTCCTTACTCCCTGGTTTACAACTTTCATTTAGTGAAAGAATAAGTCATGGTATACAAAATAACATGAGGTACTTTTTTGTTTTTGTTTTTTGTTTCATCCCAGTCCTGGAGCTTGAACTCAAGGTTTGGGCGCTGTCCTTAAGCTTTCTAACTCAAGTCTGGTGTTCTGCCTGCTTGGGCCACAGCTCCTCTGGCTAATTGGAGAAAGAGTCTCATGGACTTTCTTGTCTATGCTGGATTTGAACCATGATCCTGAGATTTCAGCCTGGTGAGTATCTAGAATTACCTGCGTGAGCCATTAGTGCCTGGCTTAAGGTCATTTTAAAGTCAGATCTGCTCCTGCTTGCCTTCTACCTTTCTCTCCATTGTATGCCCTATGTTGTATCTCAGAAGAATCTTTGACTCTTCAATTTCCTTACATCCATGCACTGGTTCCTGTATTTTTATTGCTTCATTCTGAAATGCCTTCCTTCATATCACAACTTCTCAGATCTAACCTATTCTCTCTCAGCTCAGCTACAGTTCCACCCCTTCTACACAGTGTGATGATATTCTCCTTATGAATTATTTACTGCTCCTTTTGAAATCCTAGAGTGCCATACTCACTGCACTTGTTATATCTGGTTTTCTTCTTCAGAACCAAGCATAGTGAGGACATAAACTGCCAATCATATTCATCTTCTCCCTTGCACTGAATACTGTGTCTTGTTCAGAGAACTCTAGACGTGACCTGAGTAATGAATAAGAGGTACTTATGTTGATCTGTTCACAGAAAAGGAAACTTGGGCTCTTCAGTTCAGAGCCAATGACATTGCTAAGTCAGTATGTGGCCAACGGAAAAGAAAATTCTCCATGTTCTTCCTTCAATTGTAACCTTCTTTAAATACTGAGTGCTGTAATCTTGTTAAATTGAGGCTCGGTTGGTAGCTATAAACACCCAGTTCAAGATAAACTATCACCCATAATAATTGACACCAATTTCCAGAGTTCCAGCTGTTCTTGCTTCCCAAAGTAGTCAGAAGGCTCAAATTTCCAACAAAACTTAAATACTGAACCGAGAAACAACAGAATAACATTAAAATGTCAAATTCTAAGCAAAACTACCAGGACCAAAAGCAAAACATGCAAATGATTCTGACTTCTATCCTCCTGCCTTAGACCTGTCTAGTGAGGAAAAACTAAGGCAAGTTCAAGATGGTTCTAATAAATAAACTACTAGTACTTGGGAGGAAAAACAAATGCAAAACCTCAGAGCTAGCTCACTAGTAGTTTCTCATTCAAAAAATATGAGTGAGGGGCTGGGAAGGTGGCTCAGTGGTAGAGTGCTTGCCTTGCATGCCTGAGGCCCTGCGTTCGATTCCTCAGCACCACATAAGCAAAAAGAAAAAAAGCCAGAAGTGGCGCTGTGGCTCAAATGGTAGAGCACTAGCCTTGAGCTGAAGAGCTGAGGGACAGTGCCCAGGCCCAGAGTTCAGGCCCCACGACCGGACCCAAAAAAAAAAAGAATATGAGTGAAATCATGTAAAGTCACTAAAAATCATTAAACATGGGCTAATTCTGTTCTTTTTTCTTTCTCTTTTGCTTCTCACTTTCTCATTGTGTAATTATTTGGTCTTTGTTCCTTCCATATAGACTTTTTTTTTTTGTTCGTTGTGGGGCCTGGGCACTGTCCCTCAGCTCTTCAGCTCAAGTCTAGCACTCTACCACTTGAGCCATAGTGCCACTTCTGACTTTTTCTGTTTTATGTGGTGATTAGGAATCGAACCCAGGACCTCATGCATGCAAGGCAAGCACTGTTCCACTGAGGCACCTTCCCAGCCCCCATATAGCCTTTTAATGGCATGGTAGTTCCTGCCCTTCAGCCAGGATATCACAGGATCTTCTCTCAATATGAAAACTAGAGATCTCTGCCTTTTTCTAGCTCTCTCTCTCTGTTCTTTTCTACCTCTCTCTCTGCTCTTGTCTAGCTCCTCTCAAGCTCTTTTCTCTCTCTTTCCTCTCTCTCTTTCCCAGCTCTCTCTCATTCCCAGGCCTTTTCCAGCCGCGTGGAGTGCCAACCTTGCCTGGTCCCAGCAGGTCTACTGAATAAACCTACCCCTTACCTGAAAAAAAAAAAGAAAACTAGAGGGAGAAGTTGTGCAAGGCGAGTGTTCTACCACTCACCCACACACAGAGCCCTGAGGTTCACATTTACTGAATCATATGGGCTGCTTTACCAAATGGTTATTATTTTACAAATTATTGAAATTTGCTGAAGCAAACAGAGCAAAATGGACTACTGTTAATGAAATATGAGTTCAAATTCTGCCTGTTAATTTATTTTGGTTGTATGGCCTTAGCCAAGTTACTTGTAGTTGCCAACCTCCATGGAAACTAGGGCATGACTAGTGCCTACTTCTTGTAGTTATTACAAATATTAAGTGAGATAATATCTGTAAAGTGCTTAGAAAAGTCCTTGGCAATGTTGTTTATCTAAATATTTATTATAATAAAAATAGAATATGCAATCACTTCAATGGCTGGCTAAAGGACACATAGGTAAATAAATGGAAGAATGGCATGTGGGTCATGGGGGTAGAGGGAGGATAGAGAGAGTGGAGGAGGGTGAAATGGTGGAAATACTTTATACATATCTGTGAAAATAGAGCAATGAAGCTTGTTGAGATTGGTTTAGGGATGAGGGGGAGTGACAGAGGGAGTGAATTTGATCGAGGGTACATTGTGTGCATATGTGGACATGTGTAAATAGGATCATTTCTACAACTAACTGTTGCTAATAAAACATTGTTTTAAAAAGAATGGGAGATTATGGATGGAGGGAGGGACAGTGCTGGGGATCAATCTCAGGAATTTTCTACACTTGGCATGGCTCTACCACTGAGCTATATCTCCAGTCCTAGGATCAAGATTTTATCTTAAATCTTCCTGAATCATTTTGTTTCAGTCCATCCTCTATCTTCAATGAAAAGTGTGCTTAATAAAGTGAAGAAAAATATACCTCAAGTCTATGGCCTACTCTCTAGCTAAAAAGGTATCTGTCATAGGTTGAATTATGTCCTACAAAATTCTGGTGCTGAAATCCTAAGCCATAGTACCCTAGAATGCAATCTTATTTGGAGAAAGTGTCCTTATAAAGTGTAATAGCTTGAACATGAAATCCTTTCCTGAGGCCATGTGTTGGGGTCTTTGGTCCCCAATTTGCAGTACTATTTGGAGAAGTCCTGCAAACTTTAGAAGACAGGAACTTGCTGGAAGACGTAGGTTATTTGGGGGTGAGCCTTGGGAATACCTTGTCCCTGGTCTCTTCCTTTTGTACTCTGTTTCCTGTCTGCCCTGGGGTGAATATCTTTCCTCTACCACATGCTACTGCTGCCATGATGTTCTGCCCAAACACATGGAGCCAAATGACCATGAACTTTACCCTCTGGAACTGTGAGCTAAATCACAAAACAAATACATACAAGAAATCAGGTTACAATGAGGTTATTAGGTAGGCCATCTTGCAAAAATGCCATCCTCACTAAACCGGAAAGCTGGCTAGAGAAGACCTATATAGAAAGAAGAGATGAGAAAAATGTGGCGAAAATGGCCATCTATAAGCCAAGGAGAAAGGTCTGAAACATATCCCTCCTTTTATAGCCCTCAGAAAGAACTAGCTCAGGCTATGTCTTCATTTTCAATTTTTAGCCTTCAAGAAAGACAATGACTTCCGTTGTTTGGGATCACATCCTGGGGTATTTTTGTATGGTAGCTCTAATACAACCTATGACCACAACCCATGTTCAAAACCACAGTCTAGGAAGTCACCTCCTAGAATTAATTCGACCATTCTTGTGAGGGCATTTCCAAGACAAATTACCTCAAATTGTGTGACTTACACAAAAGAAATCTATTGTGTCACAGATGCGCAGCTGAAGACTAAGACAGGTACAGAAAATTTGGTGAGGACCCTCTTTCTGGTTCATAGTTGACATCTTCCTGTTCTGTTCTCACATGGTAGGAAGGAGGAGATAGCTTTGTGAGAACTCTTCCATGAAGGTCCTTAGTCTCATTTATGAAGAGTCTTTATTATTACCCATCACCACTTTCTACTGAATCTAGACTTGGATGATAGGGTAGGTCAGAGTTTCATCACAAAAACTTGATGGGGAGAAAAACACCAGATTAGCAAAAAGGATCAATAGGCCAATGGGAAGGATGAAAAGGAAGTGTTTTGTAAGGTCTGGTCTAGTAAAGAATCATCTAGTCAGTTTCCAGCACCCATTCAGGAAACAGAACACTTCTGATGGTATCCTGAATGATCCTAGGGAGATAAAGAGCGTTAATAGGATCCTTATCTTGGAAACACTGTTTGGCTAAATTAGTTAATGTCTTTTAAGATGAGCTGGCAAATTGAGTCTATGGCTTCCTCTTCCAGTTGCTCAGGAAACAGAACAAAACAACAAGTAAACAATAACAGAAGCCAGAGAAACACACAGTGCTAGGAAGATTCCATGGAACCCTATCAGAAATGTTGATAGCACTCAAGCTGACCAAGATCCCCAGACACTCTGGGGAAGCTAATGACTGCTGGTCAGTGATGGTAGTGTTCTCCTGGAAAAGAGTGACTCACTGAGTCACTGTAAATGCAACACCCCATTAGGGCTCCAGGCAATAGACGAGGACATAAACATTAAGGCGACATATTAAGCCTTTCAGCATTTCACAATCAGTGAACGGAAACCCAGAGGAAATTATGATTGGGTAGAAATTGAAACTGTTGAGCCAGTAAGTTGCAGGAACTTTATACACTTAAAACTCGTTTTGTTTTTTGTCCGTCATGGGCCTGAACTCGGCCTGGGCACTGTCCCTCAGCTCTTCAGCTCAAGGCTAACACTCTACCACTTGAGCCACAGTGTCAGTCCTGCTTTTTCTGCTTATGTGATGCTGAGGAATTGAACCCAGGGCCTCATGCATGCAAGGCAAGCGCTCTACCACTGAGCCACCCTCCCAGCCTACTTAAAACTCTTTAATGGACTCCATTTTTGTTTTTTGGAGAACTATTATCATCTTTATTTTATGCAAAAGAAGACATCATTTTATTCTATTTCAACAGAAAGAGCCAAATGCAAACCAGGTGTATAGACTTTTATGCTACCTAATATTGCCATTGTTCATGGAGAACTATCTAATCATGGGAGGTTCTACAAGGAATTATGAGAATAGCTTAAATAACTTAGGAAAATGAGAGCAGATGTATCAATGTGCTTGTCTGTACACACACACACACACATATATAGATATATATGCATGTGTATATATGTGTATGTGTATATATATGTGCACACATATGCATATATATACGTATATATGCCACACTGTGAGGCAAGTATGGTGGCACATATTTGTAGTCACAGTTAGTTGGAAGGCCTAGGCTTACTTGAGACCAAGTAGACCTTCTGGGTAAAGGCCATCAAATCATATCTCAAAAGCAAAATACAAACAAAAGGGCTAGGGTATGGCTCAAGAGGCCCTAGGATCCTCAGTACATTAGAGAGAGGGGGGAGGGAAAGAGAGGGAGAGAGGGAAAAAGGGAAAGAGAGGGGGAGAGAGAGATCACATCACATCGTAGATCAACAATAAAATACACTTTGTAACTTTTCTCACTCATACCTTACTAAAGCTGGAAGAGGTAAAGAATTTTGTTAATAAAATGAGAAAGAGGAAAGTATGTGAGGATGGCATTGTAAAGCAAAGGGGCATCATCAGGAGATGATGAAAAGCAAATCTCACCAAGCTAGCCTTATCCCTTGATGGATGGCTATTACACTGGATCCAGGACTAAGGGTAAAAGACTGTGCTTCGACCACCTGTCCTCCTGCCCCACTTGCTCCTAATCCCATGGCCTGTCCCCACAAACATCCAGTGCTTTCCTTTTTCTCTTCCCCTCCCACTCAGTGCTCTTAAGAGTTAAGGTTAAATCAAGTCATGTCACTCTAGCTCAACACCTTGTAGCTGGTATTCTAAACAATGAAATACAGCCCAAAGGTGTGTCTCTAAGTCCCTGTGTGACCTTCAGCTTGGCACCCTTTCCCATTCCCTGTGCTCAGACATACATGCAGAATGCTGGGTTGTCTCTAGAATGTGTGTTGGTGCCTCTGCCTTTATCTTCCCCACTGCCTGAAACACTGGACTCCATTCTCCAAGTACAACCCTCTACAATACACACACACTACACTCAGAGACCTGCTCAAATGTCATCTCCATAAGAAGCCATTTCCAATCACTCCAATGCATCAACCCAACCTTCTTCTGATATGACCCCCATTTTCCCTGGAAAATTCCTAAGATGACACAAACCCCTGAGATATTAAATGATATGGCGCTGAGGGTAGGGGATGGACCACGGATTAGAACTTTTCGAAGGTACATAGAGAAGCACATTCTCATTTTCCCCCTTTCCATCCCTTCATCTATGAAGAGATTGAATGTTTATTCAACATAAATCCAAATATCTATAGCATATATATCAAATATATATGGATATATATTATATATATATCAAATATATATAATCATGTATGGTTACATCGTAGTGTGTGTGTGTGTGGCCTAATTCCTCCAACTAGCCTAAACTTGTGTGCACATACTTTATTCTTGGCAATTGGAACAAGGCTTGCATAAAGTAGGTGGGGAAGAGGACAGGCAAGGAGGAAGAGGAAGATCAATATTGCAGCCATGAATCAGAACATTTTGTTGGTTCGTTTATCTGTCTTGGGTGTGTGTGGAAAAGGAGGGCTCAGATGGAGGGACAAAGGGTGAACAAATGCAGCAGTGTTACTCACTGCTATACAACTTGTAGGTGAGGATGGGAAGACAAAACAGAGAGAGAGAGAGCGAAGGAAGGAGTGATATTGTAACCCCTCTGTACATCATCTTTACCACAACAATAAAAACACAATAAAAATTTAAAATTTTTTTTAAAAAATCAGGAGACTAACATCTCTTCTTCTCCAGATGACCAAATAATTAAGCTGACTTGTAGTTGTCCCAACCATCAAGGATCTTAATGTGTGATGTGAAACTCTGAAGAGATATTCAGAACATGCCTTTGAAAGTGGGAATGGGAGGTAGGAGATGTGCATAAGTTCCAAACAGCTGATATGTAGATCAATATCAGATTATACTTGAAGGGGATGAAGCTATCACCCCAAATAAGTTACTTGGGCATCAAGGTCATTTTGACCTGCAGGAAACAGAAAATAACAGATGTGAGATCTGCTTTCCTCTCAGCTACCAAGGAACCAAGCTTTCCTAGGGACCCCCTATCCTACACCAGGAGCTCGAGAGAGTCCTTGTCACAGGTAGTGGAGGATTGGTGTCAAGATGAACCTTACTAAAACAACCCCATCTCCCCATGTTACAGCCACTTACCCATGATGCTTCCACCTCTGAAGCCCCGATTCCCTTTCTTTTGCTAAAAATGGTGTGTTGTCAATGTCCATAGCTCATGCTTGTAATTCTAGCTCCTCAGGAGGCTGAGATCTGAGGAACATGGCTCAAAGCCAGCCTGGGCAGGGCAGTCTGTGAGACTCGTATCTCCAATGAATTTCCAAAATGTCAGGAGTGGAATGGAGCTGTGGATCACAATGGTGGAGCACTAGTCCTGGGCGCAAAAGTTCAAGGACAGCACCTAAGCCCGAATTCAAGTCCTGGGTCCAGCATGTACAGAATTTGCGTGCAAATCGTCAAGCCTACCAACTCTATTTCATTTTTTCCCTCCGAACTCCTGTACATAAAGGTCCATAAAGTTCTATGCCTTTTTCTCAAGATAATCTGTATTTTATCAGTTTAATTCACAGACTTCTATACGAAACCTAAGAGATCAAAGCATTTTTTCCTCATTGACAACCTTCACTGAACCAGTAATTCACATGTATTTCTAGTTCATTCCATTCAGTACCAAGAGTTTAATTTGATGTGTGCTCTACTTTGTTCCTGTCCTATTTATAGCACATTTAGAGAGAAGGAAACCAGGTAAGAGGGTATAAAAGCTTGTCACATGAGGGTTGGGGCGTTTTTAGGCCAGGAAAAGAAGTATAAAGAATGATGATCCTATACACTCCATGAGGCTCAGAGAGAACAGAACTCAAGCCAAAGCATCAGTGGTAAAGCAAGATAGTCCTTTGTTCTGTGTAAATTAGAAGCTTTGACAGCGCTGTTGGCAGAGGACACAGGCACCCAGCCAAGAGGAGAAGAAATGGCCTTTTTGGAGGGCTGTGGTGCTTCACAGCAGATGGATAACCGGCTTGGAACACCACCGTGGTGTGTGATGTAAACACAGGCAGAGCCCTGGTGGTCTGGGGCCTGGTCATCCAGCGTCCACTCACCAGCTGTGGGGCCTTCATTGCCAATGGACAAATTTGGGCATGAGCTTCCTCATCATCAAAGTGAAGATGAAAGTGGTGGCTGGCCAACCTGGCTCCTGAGAGCCAACGTCCTGAGGAGATAGTTCAGGAAGGACTTGGTGGTAATCGGAGATGAGAATCCAACTGAACCAGATCATTCGAAACCCCAGCATGAGGCCACCACTTCCAACTAGTAATGCAACTGATATTTCAAACATTGAGATTCGATACAAGATGATCTTTGCAGGAGAGGGAAGACTCTGCTCACCAGAGTATCATTATCTTCTCTCACTTCTGAAATTCTGCACAATGATACCACTAACTACCCTCAATGTTTTAAAAGAATAAGAAACAGTTGGGCACCAGTGGCTCATTCCTGTATTCCTAGTACTCAGGCAGCTGAGACCTGGGGATAGAGGTTCAAAGCCAGCCCACACAAGAAAGTCTGTGAGACTTTGATCTCCAGTTTATCACCAAAAAGGCAGAAGTGGAGCTGTGGCTAAAGTGGCAGAGTGCTAGTCTTGGGCAAATAAAAGCTCAAAGACAGAGCTCAGGCCCTAAGGTCAAGCCCCAGGTCTGGCACATATGCATGCACCCCCCCCCACACACACACACATACATACAAACACGAAAAAAGAATGTGAATGTAAATTTAGAAAATGGAGCTTAGTATAATA
The DNA here is from genome assembly GCF_000151885.1 of Dipodomys ordii. Lineage (NCBI taxonomy): Eukaryota > Metazoa > Chordata > Mammalia > Rodentia > Heteromyidae > Dipodomys > Dipodomys ordii. Next base: position 13,327,558 of record NW_012267240.1, read on the forward strand.
AACAGTCATTCACTCTTTGTAGTTTAATCTATGTTGGCAGAAAGGTCCATTAGAAACATTTCCATCTTTCTTGTTATATTTGATTACAAAATCTCCAGGAAAAAAAATCTAGCTTCTTTTTTTTTGTTTGTTTTGGTGTAATTTTTTTTTATTTTTTGTGAACACACTGTACAGAGGGGTTACAATTACGTGGGCAGGTTCATGCGTACATTTCTTATCAAGCATTGCAGCCTCCTCCTTTGTTTACCCTTCACATCCCTTCCCAGCCTCCCTCTCCACCCCCCCACCCAATCCTCCCCGCTTCCTCCCCCCCCACCAACATTGTAAAGCTCGTTTTCGACATGACAACTTGTACTTCTCATTGTTGCAACAGGTCCAGCTATATCCTTAAACGACTTGTTTTTCCCCATCTCCTCCACAAATTATACCGACATCAAATATAGTGAAAGCAGGGGTTATACTGTGGGGGAGGGACATACAATAGCTTCATTTTTTTTAAAGAAAAAAATCTAGCTTCTTTTTTCCTCTATGATCTTAGAGGTTGTAGGCAACTTCTGTCTAGGCCCAAGTGGAAGGAGATCCCAAAGGTTAGGTGATCAAATGCCAAACAGCTCTTCAGATGGTAAAAGTTAGCCACAGGTGGAAAAGATTCCAACTCCAACTCCATTTTACCCTTGTAGTTAGGTAAGGTCCAAGTAATTGACTTTTGGTTATTGAAATGTGGGTGAATTTTCTATCTTCCACACTTTAGTCTGGCAAGAAAATGTCCCATGGAGTTGTCCCTTGTTAGTTCTCTTTTTTTTTTTTTTGAGACAAGATTATTAGATCATTCACTATGTAGCTGAGGCTGGCTTTGAACTCATGATCCTATTGCCTCTACCTTCTGAATGCTGGGTTCATGTGGCACTAGGCCAACTAAAATATTTTCTGGGATTTTTCTGTAATGATATGGCATGGCTCATTCAAGACAGGTGCTCTACCACTAAGTCAGAACGTCTAGCCTTCCTTCTGTTAGATTAGCTCCGGACGCTATGTTTTGAAGATGGCAGGATCACAGGTTGAACTCAGAACTCCACACACCGCCAAAAGAAGAGTGACTCAGTGGGTGTTGGATGAGACCGTATATCACACACACACACACACACACACACACACACACACACACACACACACACACACACACGGTATCTAGGATTGTTATAGCAGGTAATACTATTTATTCAAACATAAATATCTAAAATTTATAGACAAATTGATTAAATGGTACATCATATAAATCTATACTAATGATTTCCAAATCCTTATTCATATACCCTAAAGAAACTTTCTATGAACTTTTTACCTGCCTTATGGACAGTAACGGAGATATTAGGTCATTTCATTCTCTTATAGAGGAACTCATCCAATTTGTTGGAACCAATGCTTATGTACTTCCTTGAGTTTACTATGACACTAATACTTAAATTGCAAGTTCATATGACTGGAAACAAATGTGAAATTTCTACTGAAGTGATTAAGACAAATTTATCAGGTGACTTATAGAAACGCATCACAATAAGTTTGAGATCATTCAGACCAATGTATCTTCAGCCAACAATACATTGTTGTTCAAAACAAAGTAACTGAGAACACGTTCCAGAAACCATGACAGATTTGGGAGGGTTCAAAGACAAGGTGACATTTCCATTTCTGAGGAATCACTGGGAGGAAAAAGAAGTCTTATATATTCAGCCATATGTGGTAATCTCAGGAAAATTTTTATTTCTGAACACTTACTTCTACATATTCTCTAAGTGTAGATGGAAAAAACATAAGCATGATTTATTTTTATCGGCTGTATAAGCTCATTTGGTTTGGGCATCTTCATGGAATGGGAATTCAGTAACACTTTATATGCACAAAAATCTCTGGTGATTTTTTCAGCTGTTTTGGGGCTCAAAAAATACCAAATAATGGGGGAGAATGATGAAGAGGCGACATAAAAATAGTACCAAGTGGGCTTTCCAAGCAGCAATACTTCTGATTATAAATTGATATTAAGTCAGAGACAATCCACACACAGATTTTCAAGGACAAATTGTTAACCTACTTATTTTTTTCTCATGTATTTAAATTATTGGTAGAGGGCAGGGAAGAGAAATGTGACACTGATTAATAGGAAGAAAATAACATTGTTTTGATTACTTGATTGACTGATTTTTTGCTATTATTCTCCGCTTTGTTTACCATGATCCAACCCTTCCAGAGAATTTAAGTTTATATTTTCTTGCCAAAAGTACTGGGTCAGCAATGTCTACTTGATATGACTTATTTTAGTCAGATTTGAAATTAAACAGAAATCCTTAAACTTCTCTATCATAAAGGGTAAAGTGTTTATTAGACTAACCATTAATCATAAGATACAAATTAATTCACTGTGTTCTTTTTTATAGCATCTGATTGTGGAGATTTTCAAGGTTATGTATACCTATTTTATCTTTTAAACTCTTCTTCATAGAAGGCAAAATAATAGTTGTTTTTATTCTAAACTTCTCTTTTTACTAAACTGTCTAAACTTGATCTACAACGATTCTTTAGATTCTGTTTTTGTGTGTGTATGTGTATGTTGGTTCTGGGGCTTGAACTCAGGCTTTGGTGCTTTCCTTACGCTTTTTTGGCTCCATGCTAGTCCTCTACCACTTTGTACTACAGCTCTATTTCCAGCTTTTTTGGTGTGTAATTGGAGCTATGAGGGTCCTGAACTTTCCTGTGTGCGCTGACTTTGAACCACCATCCTCAGATCACAGCTTCCTGACTAGCTAGGATTACAGGTTTGTACCACAGGTACCCAGCTGTATTTTTTCTTTTTCTTTTTCTCTCTCTCTCTCTTTTGGGTCAATCATGGGGCTTGAACTCAGACTCTGAGCTCTTTTTACTCAAGGCTAACATTCTACAATTTTGAGCCACAGCACCATGCCACTTCTGGTTTTCTAGTGGTGAATTGGACATAAGAGTCTCACAGACTTTGCTGCTCATCTGGCTTTGAACTGTGATCCTCAGATCTCAGCCTCCAGAGTAGCTAGAATTATAGGTGTAAGCCACCAGCACCCAGTTAATTTATTTTATTTTTTTATATTGTGAAAATACTGTACAGAGGGGTTACAATTACATGGGCAAGATAATGAGTACATTTCTTATCAAGCATTGTAGCCTCCTCCTTTGTTTCCCCTTCCCATCCCATCCTTCCCTGCCCCCGCCCCCAGCACCCAGTTAATATTTTAATTGTTATTATAAAGGAGATGTACAGAGATGTTACAGTTCCATAAGTCAGGTAAAGAGTGCCTTTCTTTTTGGACAGTGTCACCCCTTCCCTCGTTCTCCCCCAGTTTTTTCCCTCTCATCCCCACCCACAAGTTATATAGCTCATTTTCAACGTAGTGTCCAGCAAGTGTCATTGCTGCATTTGTTCACCTTTTTCCCTACATTTCTGTGCCTCTCCTTACCCTTCCAAAGACATATAAACAAACAGAACAAAAAGAAAACTGCTTTTTAAAAAAACCCTCTTGGGGCTGGGAAGGTGGCTCAGTGGTAGAGCGCTTGCCTTGCATGCTCGAGGCCCTGGGTTCGATTCCTCAGCACCACATAAGCAAAAAGAAAAAAGCCAGAAGTGGCGCTGTGGCTTAGGTGGTAGAGTGCTAGCCTTGAGCTGAAGAGCTGAGGGACAGCACCCAGGCCCCGAGTTCAGGCCCCACGACTGGACCCAAAATAAAAAACCCCTCTTATTTCCATTTTCTGAAGTTTATTCTATTGCTATCATTTTTTGTGCCTCTTCCTAAGATTATCCTCCTTTGGTCTCAATGTGTATGAATGCTTAGAGTCCTGAATGATTTATCATGTCCCCTTGTATTTTAGTTCTAGATTCCACTTATATATTCTCTAGATTCTTTACTTTAAAGAATCATTTTTCTCCCAAGGCCAGTCTGCATGATAAATGCTAATATTCTGAGCCGACTGGCGCTATGAAGCCTCCAAATGGACCAGGATGCCTTGGGTACTAAGGAGATTTTGTAGTTTTTATGTGTGTATGAACATTAAAAAAATAAATAACCTCAGGGTAGATAAATCCACCGAAAAGTCTAGAGGAAAGTAGTCAAACATCTATTTGGTGATTATTTCACTACTTTATTATTGTCAGACTGAGTCAAGAGAGTGAAAGTTGGGAAGAGTTTGGGAGTTTAAGGGACATCTATGACTTTACACCCTCAATGAAAATTGTCCCTTCATGCAGGTGCAATATTGTCAAATCAATATGTTCAAGTCAGGTGGCTTTTCATGTCTGCTTAATGAGCTATATTGGATTATTTCTAACTCACACTTTGCTTCCCTTTGCCTCATTTTTTTTTGGTATATCACAGGGTGTGGATACCTGATATATTCATAGTTATTGAACCTCTGTCCCTGGTTGGATTCTCCCAATAAAAGGTACTGGTGAGATATAAAACACAGGAGAGCCAGGCACTGGTGGCTCACGCCTGTAATCCTAGCTACTCAGGAGGCTGAGATCTGCAGATCACAGTTCAAAGCAAGATCGGGCAGGAAAGTCTGCAAGACTTCTGGCTCAAAAAAAAGCCAGAAGTGGCGCTGTGCCTCAAGTAGTAGAGTGCTAACCTTGAACAAAAGAAGCTCAAGGACAGGGCCCATGTCCAGAGTCAAAGCCCCAGCAAAACCAACCAAACAAATAAATAAAACACAAGAGAAAAACTATATAGTTACTTAACCATCCACAGACTAAAGATTTTTTTCAGTTCACCTAGGCAAGCAGTTCTCAAATTCTTCTTCAAGAACCTCTACAAATCCTTGAGACCTGTTTTGAAATCCCACAAGGTCAAACCCATTTCATAATTGTACTAAGACACCATCAGCCTTTTCACATGGCATCTCTTGTGACTGCATGGTGAAATTTTCCAGATGCTGTGTGACCAGAGATAACTTTATCATTCAGAGTTAGAGGAATGGGTGCCATGTAGTCTCACGGTTTCCATTTTCCCATTTTGATTTCTCATGCAAGAAATATCAACAGATGTGACCTGTAGAAACAAAAGCTCTTTGGGCTCCTTAGGCATTTTCAAGAGTGTGAAGTGATCAGGAGACCAATGGTTTGAGAAAGGCTGTTATTATGTTCCGAGGATCTGTTGCCCAGTACTTCAGGTAGCTCTATCATTATTGTAACAATGTCAATTTTCAAAGGCTACTACTGGCCAAGCTGAGACCTGGGTTTTTTGTTGTTGCTCATGGGGCTTGGACTCAGGACCTGTATGCTGCCCCTGAGCTTTTTTGCTCAAGGCTAGTCCTCTACCACTTTGAGCCACAGCTCTAATTCCAGTTTTTAGGTGGTTAATTGGAGATACAAGTCTCGTGGCCTTTCCTGCCTGGGCTGGCTTTGAATCATGATCCTCCTAGCTCAGTAGCTGGGATTACAGGTGAGAGCCCCCAGTTCCCAGAGAGACCCGACTTCTTTTCCTCACTTTGTTCTTTTAATCCCCTCAGGTTTCCTGTATCATATCACTTTGTTTCTGAACTATTTGCAGTGATTTTGTTTTCCTGACCAAATGGGGAATAGATCTGAATGTGTTTCTACTAAATCTTACAATCTTGCCATGTTGGAAAGCTCTTCTTCATTCCCATTACCAACTAGAAAATATCTTCCCTCAAACCACTGGCTTCAGGTTGGTGAGACAGACTCTTGATATACTTTGTTTTTTATATGATTACTCTGCCTAAAGCATTCCACCTGCTCTTTAAAGCCCAAACAGAACAAAACTGAAAAAGCTCTACACAAAACTCTACCATGATCCTTACACATGCTAACACTGTTTCACAGTTTGTTCTGAGACCAGAGTGTTTCCAAGAGGGTCAAAGGTATTCAATCAAATAAGTAACTGATTAAATTGTCTTGATTGTAGAAATAAGGACCGGGGGGGGGGGCTACAAAGTTATAAACTTTGCCATAAAAAATCATTGTTCCCTGTAGGTATTTACAGTGCTGTTTTAAAATTCTTATAAACCCCAAGTATCATGATCAGACCTATCATCTATTAAATCTAGTACTCTAAAGACAAGTGGCTTTTCTTTGCCCATACCAGTTATCCCCAGCATCTCCAGATGTTCTAATCACTCTGTGCTAATCCAAAGCAATGCAAACAACCCTGCTGAGTCCCAGAAACACCAGCCACGGGCCTGAAGTTCTTCCATGCTTTGTCAAGAATCAAGGACAACATAGCAATCAACCTCTGCATAATGCAGAACTGTTTTAATCCATTGCCTGGCTTCCACTAAAACTGATTTATGAGGAATGACAATATATTAACGTTGCCCAACTTCACAAGAGGAATGGCTTATTTATGGTCAGGAATCCAGTTCTATTAAGCTGCGTGCTGTTCCTAAAACAAAGCTTGCTGTTATTTGCATGAAACAGTCCATCTTGATCACGCTGTATCTACCAGCAGCACTGGCATGCTGCTTTGTACCTAATGGGCTCTCGAAGATGTGTGTTCATTAATGAGTTAATAGTACCATCTCAAGGTGAAAAAGAAATAGCAAGCACAGACTACTGAGAGAACAATAATGAAGCATGCTGACACTAGCCATCGACCTCTTATCTCTTCAAGGTCAAACATGTATTTTGTTGGCTATATTCCCTGTTGTTTTGAGATATAAAAATATAAGGGAGCTTTGTACTGAGGGCTCAGTGGGATATACACAGCACACATATCCACAAACCACACCCTTTCATAGAATCCAAGTTTGTTAAGTTTTAACTTCTCTAACTTCCTATGAAAACCTTCACCACGACCAACATACCACATAGGAGCAGCAGGACAGACAAGGGGACAGGATGATAAAGGAATGTCAGGGAACTTTGGATGACAAATACTTCTGTAGCTTTAAAATTATAATTCTCACTTCACATGAACGTATGTTTGTCGTTGTTGTTGTTCAAACTTTAACTAGTTTCAGACTGAGGGAAAAGTCTTAGTAAGTTAACCAATAGTTTAGAGTATGAAAGAATTATTTTTAGGGGTTGGAGGCATGGTTCACTTGGTAGAGTGCTAGCCAATGAGTGAAAGCAGCAGGTACCGAGTTCAAGTGCAGATCTCAGACTAAAACTAAAAGTTCTTTTTTAAACAACAGTATTTGTAATCCCAAGTCTCCTTTGAAAATCAATTGATTCTTCTTTGCAATGATGAATAGTCATCTGGAGAGAGAAATGTACTTAGGAAGAAAAAAACCACAGGGTCAACAAAAAAGATCTTTGTTGTTTATTTTGCTTTCTTGACTGTCACAAGCAGAGAGTGATTTGATCTCAGTTCATTGACTTGTTTCTGGCGTTTTAACAGGAAAGATATTGTGATTTCAATGTAAAGCTTTTAAAGAGGAGAAAAAGCTTGGTCAGCTCTTAATGTTTAGAGGGAAACTCTGTGCTCACATGGACAATTTTACGCTAACTCTCAGAAAGTTCACGCTAGATGACAGTGGATTCGATACTCTGTCTGAGAGATAATCTTGTGAAAAATCAAGGCAGGTATTTGGGGCAGAGTGGAGAAAAGGGGTCTACTTTAAGCATCAGTAGGATGCCTAAAGATTTGTTCAATACCCAGGAGCAAACAGGAATGATGGAGAAGGCAAACAATTCAACTTTCACATAGGGTTGTCTGTAGTATACAGATCTCAGATAAAGGAGGCCTCTAGACAGAAATATAAAAGCACATGACTCAAATTGGACATAAGTGGTAGAGATCATCTTAATGTGGTCCATTTGGTTGATGTATTTCAAAGTGAATGTGTGAACGCTTTTTGGGTCATAAATAGAAAACAGGTAATAACTATAATACCTGCATCATACTTCCTCCAGGTCGTTTACATATTAGCATTATACCCACTCCTTTTCATAGTTTCCTTTTAAAACATGTCTCAAGAACACAACCACATGTCAGAATACGCAAGTCAGAATATATCATTTTACCCAGCCGTTTGCAGAGACATTACACAATAATGAGGTATCTTTATATTTGTGTTGTAAGACAAGTTCTTTCCTCTAGAACAGCCTTGAGCTCATGAATCTCCTGCCTCTGCCTCTCAAGTGCTGAGATTTACAGCCATGTACCACCATGTGTGGAGATGAGATACCTTAAGAACTTAACCAGCAACCCCTAAAAAGCCCTTGTATGTAACTTTTAAGAGATTAGAAACAGCTGTTTTGGTCACCTTCTGTGTACCATAGAAATATAGAAAAGAGGAACCAGTGGGAAGGAAAGAGAATGCAACCACAAAGGTCAATACATATGCTACCAGATTGCCACTGTACTTGATTTGGGTACCTTACATCTTGTATATACATTTGTCTAATTTGGGGAGGGGAAGGGGAATAACAAAACGCTGAAACAAGGACACAGGATGAGCCATTGCAACAATGATACCCACAAGACAGTATACTGGAAATGAACTTTAGTGGGAGAACAGCAAGGGAAGTGGTAACAATGCTAGACAAGAAATGTACTCGTTACCTTACTCATGTAACTGTAACCTCTCTGTACAGCATCTTTACAATAAATAAAATTTTTAAAAAGAAAGAAAATGGAGGGAAAGAGCAGGGGTCTGGAGAGATGGAGGGAGACTTCTGAAAGGGGTGACATTAGTTGGGTGCTGGTGGCTCATGCCTGTAATCTGAGGATCTGAGGATCACAGTTCAAAGCCAGCCCAGGCAGGAAAGTCCATGAGACTCTTATCTCCAATGAACCACCAGAAAACTAGACGTTGGACTGTGGCTCAAGTGGTAGAGCATTCACCTTGAGCTGAAGAGCTCAGGGACCTAGGTCCAGAGTTCAAGCTCCACAACTGACCCTCCTCCCTTCCCCCCCCACCCGCAAAAAAAGGGTACCACTGATCAAGATGCATTGTATTCATAAACTGCTTTGCTGAATGGAAAGTCCTTTGTACAATTACTTAAAAGAACAAAAAATATATAAAAAATAGAAACAGAATGATATACAATAAACCCATTTGGAGTGACTATGCAGTTCTTAGACAAGCTTGTTACCAGATTCAATTGCACTATTGTAGAGAAGCTTTGATGTGTGGAATTAAACTGTACTTTCAAAGTTGGATAATGTCTATTTCTTATTTACTACGTTGGGTAATGGGATTCTTTTCAAACTTCTTGATGTTTTCTGTAGAATTAGGAGGTAAAGAGAATCACTGAAGTCATAGAGGTACATTATATTCTGAAAAGCAATGTCATCATTGTTCAAGCGTCACAGTGTCTTCTCACACATGCTTCCATGGCTAGTCACTTCATGAGGCCTCCTGGTGCAAACAGGGGTACTGTAAGGACAGATGGATGAAGAGGCTGCCAGGCTAACGTAGCAGAATGTCTCCTAGGAAACATTTTTAATCAGCAGAAAGAGCACACCCTAAAATAATAAAAGTACATTACAGTAAGCCCATAACACAGGCATTAATCGTAAAGGTCTGTGGTGTCCCTAATCAACAGTGCAATAAGTCAGCTTTACTGCACTCCTGTCAAATGCCCTTCACAGTAACAATCTCATGGCTAGCATATCGCCAAATGAAATTTTCAGTCCCATTATCTTATAAGAGCACTGTCTTACACATCATCTGTCACTAGACAAATCATGGTTCTGTAGCATGTGACTGTGGTTGTAAATAACTGAATTCGGATAAAATAAAAACTCATTAATGTATGTGCCAATTGTGGCAGTGCGGCTGACTTTACATGTTGCACAACCATCCCATTGGAGGATAGCTAAGAACACATGTTGACTGCATGACAGGATAGATAATGGTAGAAATTTTCCAAGGTTCCTGAAATAATCAAATCCTCAGATTGAACAGGCATAATGGATCCTAAGCAGGAAAACCCACTAGAGATGACACACCTTCACAGAGCATCATGAACCTGTGCAACAAAGAAAGGAAGAAGATCTGAGGGTAGTGAGGTAGGAAAGAAAGATAGGATACAAAGGATTAGCAACTATCATGACAGCAGGCTTCTTAACAGTCAAGCCAAAACGTGGTAAAATGTTGTAGTCCCAGTTCTTGGGAAAAGTAACCATGAATGGAAAACGATTTACAAGCTCAGTTATCTTTCAGAAATAAAGTTTTGCAAAGACTGAGGAAGTGCAGCAGTAGAGAGCACTGGACATGGATGAAAGTGAACTATGCAACTCATGGGTGGAGATGGGAGGGAGGGAATGGGAAGGAGAGAACAGATCATACTATGTGAAAGGAAATGGACTTATTACCTGACATATGTAAACGTGAGCCCACTATACATCACCTCTAAAACAACAATAAAGTATTTTTAAATGTTCTCATGAATTTTAAGAACAATAATGATCTCAGGAGGTGTCTCTAACACTCAAGAGAAATGGTAAGCCACTCTTGGACATACACTCAGAGGAAAGTGATTCTGCAACACAACAGACAGACCTGTGCACCCATGCTTATTGCAGTGGAATGATTCTCAATAGCCAAATTGCACAATCAGGCTAGGTGCTCATGGGTGGATGAATGGCTAAAGAAAATATGGTAGATGGGGCTGGGAAGGTGGCTCAGTGGTAGAGCGCTTGTCTTGCATGCATGAGGTCCTGGGTTCGATTCCTCAGCACCACATAAACAAAAAGAAAAAAGCCGGAAGTGGCGCTTTGGCTCAATGGTAGAGCGCTAGCCTTTAGCTGAAGAGCTGAGGGACTGTGCCCAGACCCAGAGTTCAGCCCCAAGACCGGACCCCCCCCCCAAAAAGAAAGAAAATATGGAGTTATTATTCAACAATGACAAACAATAAAATTACATCACTCACAGGAAAATGAGCATGCCTGGAGATCATCATATTAACAGAAATAAGCCAGACTCAGAAGGAAAATTTTGCATGTTTTTCACTCATATGTAGGATCTAGAATTTTGTTTCTTAAAAAATATAGATGAAAAAAAATATATAGATGAATACAAGTGCAGGACTATTAAGGTGACTGGCAGGCTGAGGAAAGCCCTGAGAAAAAAGGAGGAGGAAAAGAGATGAGGGGAGAATATGATCATATTTACATATAAATATGTATATGAATATGCATTATGTGTACATATAAAATCATAATGAAACACAGAAACATTTTGTAAGAAAGTTAAGCAAAGGCAGCAGGTCTAGGAGAGTTTCTTCTAGGAAGGAGGATAAGGAAGTGTAATACTAAGCCAGGCGCAGGTGGCTCACGCTTGTAATCCTAGCTACTCAGGAGGCTGAGATCTGAGGATCGCAGTTCAAAGCCAGCCTAGGCAGGAATGTCTGTGAGACTCTTAACTCCAATAAAACACCAGAAAACCAGAAGTGGTGCTGTAGCTCAAGAGGTAGAGTGTTAGCCTTGAGCTGAAGAGTTGAGGGACAGCGCCCAGGCCCAGAGTTCAAGCCCTATGATCGACAAAAAAAAGTGTAATCATGTTTAAATATGGTCAAAGTATATTATAAGCATGCATACAGATGTCACAATGAGATAATTTACCTTGTTCAATGAACATATACCAATAAAAAGAATCAGTAAGAAAAGGTAGTAGTCGAAAGAATATAAACAAATATACAGGGCTGGGAAAGTGGCTTTGTTGTAGACTGCTTGCCTAGCATGCATAAAGCCCTGGGTTCAAGTCCTCAGTATCACATACACAGAGAAAGTCAGAAGTGGGGCTGTGGCTCAAGTGGTAGAGCACTAGCCTTGAGCACAAAGAGGCTCAGGGACCGTGCAAACCACCAGGTCCTGAGTTCAAGCCCCAGAGCTCGCTGTGTGTGTGTGTGTATGTGTGTGTGTGTGTGTGTGTGTGTGTGTGTGTTAAAAAGGTAAATAGTAAATATAGTATTTAACATGCAATGTCAAGAAACAGATTAAGGTAAATTATGGGCTGAGACTATAGAAGACATGCAGGAGCTGATCAGGCTTAAATGTCCTAAGGTCATTATATTTCCAAAAGAAGGGTAAAAGTACAGATTATGTCTAGGTGATTTGAACAATGCTTGCTGAGATTTCTGTGGTAGCCATTTCAAATCATCAAATAAATCCAGGGTGGTAAGGTAAAACTTTCCAATATGATTAACAGAGAAGAGCATGAGAAATACTGAGCTAACTACACAACTTAAGTAAGAGTGCCAAAGAAATTAGAACCAGTCTTATAAAGAGGAAGAGTTAAGGAAATAGAAAATAAACACAAACTAAATGTCATTCTTTGAAAGTATCAATAATTGTTAGATTTACTAAATTGAGAAGACAAGTGTATGAAAGTGCTACAGAGACTGATAAAAATGAGATTATAAGAACATAAATAAATCATATATAATAAAATGAGACCACACATTTATGCTTAAAATGGTGAAACTACAGCAATTTAAAAAAGCTTTAAAAACTATCACACTCAAACTGACTTTATAAAATAAAAACCCTTGTGTTCCATAATAATTTTATTGAATCTTTGTATAATTCCTATACATTATATAGTATAGGAATATACCTTAGTGACATCTAGAGATTAAGGAAAAAAAAAACAACAGCAACTAAAGATCAACATAAATTGGGACCAGTGGCTTATTTCAGTAATACTAGCTAATCAAGAGGATGAGATTTGAGGATCATTGTTTGAAGCCACTTCAGGCATACAAACTCATAACACTCCTACCTTCAATTAACCACCAAAACATTGAAAGTAGAGCTGTGGCTCAGCCTTGAGCAAAAAATCTGAGAGTACAAGATTCTGAATTCAAATCCCAATACTAGCACAAAATAAAAAAGATCAGTATATGTGTATACATATATATAATAATAAAACCTTGTCTTCTTTAATATATATATATATATAAAACCATTTAAAGAAAAAGAATTCTGATCTTAGTAAAGGATGCAAAAAGGGGCATTTGGTTGAATTCAATATTGATTTGTGATGCACTCAAAACCATCTAGCAAAGCAGAAATAGAAAACTTCTTAACGTGATAGTGTGTCTATAAAAGCTTATATATTTGACTAAATGGCAAAGTAAAGCACTGTCAATAATCTGAGTAAAACAAGAATGCTCAATATTACCACATGTGGTGTCACCCCCAGAGAGATCCTTGCCAGTGCACAAATTGGGATAAAATTCAAAATAGAAAAGGATTTAGTTTGTCATTCATGTAACAACATTGCCCTTTCCATGACTCTTAGAAAACCCAAGAATTTACAGAAAATATTTAAGCACTTGACAAGGCTTAGAAAGACTGATGAGTGCAAAGATTTTTAGAAAAAAAATCTAGGTGCAAACCTAAAAAATATAGGCATGACTTTAAAAACAATGTGCGTGCATACACACACATGCAAGGGAGCTAACTCAGATCCTCAAGCATACTAAGCAAGATCTTTACCAGTGATTCAAAGAGTAAGCGCATAAGAGTGGCTGTTATGTAAAAAATTATAAAATAGTGGTGAACAACATTCATGTGCTACTGCTTTATCTTCTTGGGTAAGATGACCAAATAAAACAAAGTAATCTGCAAGTTTAAATGCAACCCCCAGTGAAATCTCAGCTGAGCATGCTTCTGTTCTTTTTCTTCTGTTTAATATCATATATGATATCTAAAATCTAAAATCTGTAATGCACAAAGACTGTAAATTCTGTCCAGAGAGTGCTGATATTATACCCAGGATACATCAGAATTTCAGTTAAAACTATGACAACGAACGCAGCAGAATGCCAACCTTGGATACAGATTCCATAAGCAGATCTATACATTGGTAGAAAAGAGATGTTTGGTTGAGACTCTCCTTTTTATATAAAGCTCTGGAACAAATAGGTATCCCTATGAAATCAGATCCCTACTTCACTCAATATAGAAAAGCTCATTCTAGAGAGATCACGGGATTCAATTTGAAAGATAAAAATTTTAAGCTGTTATAAGGGAACATAAAGCAAACTCTTGTGCTATGATGCAGACTGTAAATTCTGACTACTCTGAAATCCAACTCCCATCGCTTAGTAAAAGTGGGGCTGCATACACTTCATCACCCAACAACTCCCCTGGCTTGGTTCCATGCACACAAGAGAAGTGCCCGCACATGCGCATATGCACAAATACTCCCACTGCACAAATAAAACAACTGAAACATCCATTAATGAAGGAATGGAGCACCTGGGGAAAAATCCATTCTGAATTGCAGGCATATGTGAAGAAAATAAATTACCATGATACAAGTGGATTTATTTCCACCCAACTCACAAAAGAACACATTAGTCTTAGTTCTTAAACAACGGCTTGAAAATACAAAAACCAAGGGACATACTGCATGAAGTATACGAAATATAGTAAGGAAGCATTTGATTATACCAAGTTCAGCATAATGATAATCTCTAACAGAGGTAGATGGCTAAAGGGAAGAATAAAATGGGTGTCTTCAAAGCTAGTACTGAAAGTGTTGGTTTTTTTTCTTTTTTGCAGAACTCATATTTGAACTCCAGGCCTTCTAGTTGCAAAGCAAGCAATCTATTCCTCGAGCCATGCCCCAAATGCTTTTTTTGCTTTAGTTATTTTTCAACAGTGTCTCACACTTTTTCCCTGGACTAGCCTCAGGTTGCAATCTTACCTGCACTTCCCAGATAACTGAGATTACAAGGGGCTACCAACACACACAGTTTGCTGAGATGTGGAGGCCTCACTAGCTTTCTGTGTGGGGAGAGGGAGGCGGGTTAGCTTGAAACTATTGTAACTATACTATCCTTCCTACCTACACCTGCTGTGTAGCTGGGATTACAGGTATGTCACCCAGTATGAAGATCTTTTCTGACTGCAAGTGCTCCCATATATATTATCAAATTTATTAAAATCTAATTGGAAAGCCAAGCAGACCTCCTTATTTCCAATCAATTACAATATATTTTCAGGCAACTCCTGAACAAAAATATTGCTAATATATCCTTCAATGGTAGCATATTTATCCAAAAAATCCTCTCTTAGTCATGAAGTCATATATTTACATTTTGTTTCTTCAGCTCTCTTCCCAAAGGAAACAAATGGAATGATCCAATAGTCTGTACATGACAGACAGTAAACATTTTATGCCTCACGCCTGAGTCCTTCATATTACTGTTTCCTAATTCCATAATTCTCCTAAACATGTCAAACATCAAACTCACAGGGAACAAGCATTTAGGACCCTTGTTTCTGGGATATGTACAAGGCAGATTTTTTTTTTTTGGGTCCGGTTGTGGGGCCTGAACTCTGGGCCTGGGCACTGTCCCTCAGCTCTTCAACTCAAGGCTAGCGCTCTACCACTTGAGCCACAGCGCCCCTTCCGGCTTTTTTCTTTTTGCTTATGTGGTGCTGAGGAATCGAACCCAGGGCCTCGAGCATGCAAGGCAAGTGCTCTACCACTGAGCCACCTTCCCAGCCCGTACAAGGTAGATTTTATAGAGAGCCCTTCCACTGATGTATAATGTCACCATTATAATGGAACACCTCTTCACAAAGGAGGCTGGGATGTGCCCGGTCCCTAGCAGCTGCAAGAACCACCTAGATAGGAACTCAAGCTTTGAGGGAGATCACCTCAGCTTAATCAGGGTCCCTCTGCTTTCCTCTGCCCCAGGCCTTGTTCACAGTATGGTGACAGGGCAGCAGTAGCCTCCCAGCCTACAGGCCAGGCTGTGATAAGACCTCTTCATACCATTTCTACTCCTAATTATGAAAGCATTGGTTTTTAACTAAAGGTTGCACAAAAGCAGCCCAGAGTCATCCTGCTTGGGACTACCTACACTGAGGTAGATGAAAAAAATAGTCACCCTGCTTGTCCCCTAAAGCCCCATGTATTGGAGACATATACAACTGTATTAAATACAACAAAACAAAACAAAAGAAGGTAAGTTATAAGGCAAAGGTGGCACAGTGTGATTACTGGTTTTTAGGATTCCCTTCACAATTCACTGTCAATTCACTCAAAAGATCATCTGATTCATTCAATTATATATATGTATCTATACATATATATTCAATTATATATATTTCAACAAAGGATTTTAATTATAAAGGTCAACAACCCAGGCCTCAGTCCAAATTCTTCCAAGTTGTGCGTGTTTGAGGAGAGAAAATATGGGTCAGAATTATGGGAGAAAGTCACAAAGAAGCTTTTGGGGGTTAATAGTGACAAGGGCAGATGGAGGGCTGGTGGGACAAAATGGCACCCACCAGAGCACGTGGCTATAGAGTGGGGGGACTCAATGGAACTTTGCACCTTTGGGCTGGAAAAATGTTCTTTTGCTGCAAGCAAGTTAATAATTCACTTATTTGTCTAAGAAGGCAGAAAGATGATGGAAGGCTTCTATTTAACCCAGGGGAAAAAGGACAAATGGGAAACAGTCTTGTCTTCTGACTATTCCCTTTGTAAACTGATGTGTCAATGATCAAAGCAGATAGATAACAAAAACCAGACGATATGGGATAACTATATGGAGTTATAATAAGACCTTTTCATGTCATTTCTACCCTAAACCACGCAAGCATTGCTTTAAAGGTTGCATGAAAGTAACCTAAAGGCATCCTGCCTATGACTATATAGAGTTAACAGGAGTTAAAGCCACTGAGCAGCCCACAGACCAGTAAAACCAGGCACAGAGCCAGGCTAGACCACAGAAAAGGTTAACTTCCTCTATGAGGTATAGCTGACAGATGTTTCACCGAGGTTCACTTTCACAGAGTGCCGTGAAAAATCTCAGCAAAACATTGAAATCACTAATCATTGACAACTGTTTAAACTAGAACATGACTAACAGCTATGGCATATGAAAACACTTTCAGTACTGTATATTTGTCCTGTCTACCACCACATCAGACTAAACAGGATCGCTAAACCCAGAACTTGAAATTTATGGGGTAATTTCCTCAAGTATCTAAGAGCAAAGGAAAACACTCCACACACTCAAGGAGGCAATATCCCACAGATTCTTGGTCTCAATCATTCTTTTTTTTTTTTTTCTTTTTTGTCGGTCGTGGGGCTTAAACTTTGGGCCTGGGCACTGTCCCTCAGCTCTTCAGCTCAAGGCTAGAGTTCTACCACTTGAGCCACAGCGCCACTTCCAGTTTTCTGGTGGTTTATGAGAGATAAGAGTCTCATGGATTTTCCTGCCCAGACTGGCTTTGAACTGTGATCCTCAGATCTCAGCCTCCTGAATAGCTAGAATTACAGGCTTGAGCCACCGGTGCCTAGCCAGCCTCAACCGTTTTATGTAGAGGAAGAAGGTCTCACTCTCTCTTCTCTGTGTCTGTGTGTGGGAGAGGGAGAGAGAGAGAGAGAGAGAGAGAGAGAGAAAGAAGGAGAGAGGGAGAGAGGAGGAGAGAGGGAAAGAAAGAGAGAGAGAGAGGGAGAGAGAATATACTGGGGCTTGAACTCAGAGCACCAGGTGGCTGTCCCTTTGCTTTTTCCCTCAAGGCTGGTGCTCTGTCACTTGAGTTACAGCTCCATTTCCAGCTGGTTCAAAACTTGGTAGTCAGATCTCAACCTCCTGAGTAGCTAGGATTACAGGCATGAGCCTCCAGTGCCCAGCTCTCATGTATTTTTATGGGATCTGTGAGGACCCTCACATATAACCAAGCTCTGGGGATTTAAGTTGACCATATCTCTGGAGAAGGTCTCCAGGTTTTTATCATATATTCAAAGGCATCCAAGATTCAGAGAAAAGATAAAGAACTACAGTTATGGGTTGGCTCAGTGGTTCAAGTGATAGAAGGTTTACTTAGCAAACAGGAGGCCCTCAGTTCAAATGCCAGAACCACCACCAAAAAAAACCCCAATCTTTTATGAAAAGGTGGCATGTTGTGAGCTATTAATATAAACATTTTTCAGTCAAGGAAACAGCACATGTATTTTAGGGAAATGTAAATATTATGTCAAGGGCTACAATTACAAGATTTTTTTTTTAACTGGAGTTAAAGAGTTTCTCTTGGGCCAAAGTCAAAGGTTGATAGCCTTTGACATTTTACACACATACAAATGTCTCAAAGAAAAATATTCAAACATTAGTTTGAATATGGTTCAATTCCTGCTTTTGTATTTGTACCAAAGTATTTGTCAAAAATATAATATTGAATGGTTTATTTTTGTCGAGCTTTAATTCTTACAACATTCAGGGTAAAGTATCACTTTGAAATATACATTTTAACGTAGAAGACTGCTGTCGGTTCTTGTATTTAATACAACTTAAACTCCTACATATAAAATCAGACTTAAATACCAACTAAACTCTACATTGAAAAAGTTTATATGGTTACAGGTGAAACCTCAATTAGACAACTGTGATTGTTAAATTGGGGCTAACTTGATTGGACTCCTAGGCTCCCAGATTAAACAAGATTTCTGGCTATAATTGTGTGGGTGATTCAGATAAATGTACTCGATTTGAACTGGTAGACTCAGTAAAGTACAATGCCCTTCCCTTGGTGGATTTGGATCATTCAATCAGTTGAGATCTTGGGACAGAAAAAAAAGTAGAGGAAAGATTTGGCCTTTAAAAAAATCTGACCTGCCTTATAGAAGGTAGTTACGACACAGGACTTCTATGCTTAGATTTGGATTTTTGTTATTAGGTGGGATTTTTGGCCTTTGAACTCTAATGGAGATTGTGCAACAAGTTGTCTTTCATCCCCAGCTAACAAGTGGAAAATCATGGTATTTTTCAATCTCTCAGAATACTTCCCCCCCTCTTGTCTCATAGATAGATAGATATACATAGAGATAGATAGAGATAGAGATTTCTGTCATTCCCATTGGTTCTGTTCCTTGGTTGATTGATATACACACTCATGCTCAAAGAACAATCTTGGTTTTGTGGCCAACAATACCAGAGAATACATTTATCCATGCAGTCAGCTTAAATAACACCTAAGCTTTGAATGTATTCCTTTGTCTGAATTTTGAATCATTTAGATAAGAAGATGTTCACTCAACCACCACAGCCGGAATGTCAACTCAGAGGCTGATCATTGGCTAAAAAGGACACCAAAACTTATGGCGACTGCTCAGCCTTCATCTTTGGTTGCCATGTCACATGGACTTCCACATATCTCCTACTAAGTCTCATTTAAAAGTGAGGAATTGATGAGGATGGTCCTGTATAGCCATAGTTACTATCCAAATTATCTTCTTCGATCAGGGACCAAGGCTTAGTCATTCTATAGTCCCCTGGCTCCTCACATATAGATGGGTGACTTTATAAGTATGTTGAGCAAACAAGGCATCAATGGAGGGCATATGGAGGTCTTATTCAAAAGATGTCTGTACTGTAATTTATGTATATGTAATATGGTGAGTTACTTGCTTGACAAGAATAAGCAAGTCATCATACGCTCAGAGGAGGAGCAAGTGGTACTATGTCTAACTGGGCTACAGTGACATTCCTTGTTCTGTTTATCACAGTATAGGATCCCTTTAATTTTGTTCTGTGTGTGTGTGTGTGTGTGTGTGTCTGTGTGTATGTGTATGTATGTGTGTGACACCGGATTCCTTGTAAAAGAACCTGTAACTTAACTCTCATTTGTAAGGAGTGCAGGCTGACTCAAATCTAGGGTAACAGTTGGTCTAATAAATATTGCATTCAAGGATGATGATAGCTACTCAAAGTGGACAAGGAAATCATTAAGTTGTTTAAAATCTAGGGAATGGAACTGGATGCCAAGAAGACTAGCTTATCTTCATTTCTGTCTACCTCCCACCATGTCCAGGGAAATAATAGGAAGATGGTTTGGGGCATGAAATGTTCAAGAGTAGGCATTTCCTTTTTTGAAACAATAAATAAAACAATGATAGATAATCCTTCCAAATAAACACCTGCACTAAGAACTCTTGGTAGGAAGCCAATGGAATGCAAATGATTTTGAAAACTGATAATGTGATATATCTTCCTTCCTAAAAACAGGCTTCAGTTAAAAAAAAAATTTTAAGCCTCAAATATTCTTTTAAAACATCACAAAAAATAGTTTCCTTATCTTCTTTTGTAATCCCTTCTCACTTTGCTCTAGTTAACTGGAATATCTAACTTCACATTTTTGTCTGCTATAATTTTTAGACTGTTCCTTTCACCTTCTCCCTTTTGAGAAATAGGTGACAAGTTAATGAACTTCTTTTCCAACACTTTCATTGTAATTCCAGTCTTCTCTCTCATCCCTCGTAAACACACTTTTTCTCTCCTGTGGTCTTCATATACCCTGCTTCCAGGATATTTTATTAATTTTCCACTTCTCAACAGGAAGAAACCCATGACAGTAGTTTCAAGCACATGTTATATTCAGTTAGCCAGGGATAGAGTTGCATATACACTGGCATTTTTCTATTAACATATAACTTACTAGATTTGAGAATTTTTTTTATACTCTATAACTGAGTTTAGTTTTTCAGCATTCTATTTCTTTTTTTTCATATTTCTCCCCCTCCTAGATTCAAGAATTTTAACTAACCATATTTGTTTAATGGAAATATTGGACCCTGTTTAATCCTAGAGTACCACAGTCTAGGCAAAAGCACAAGACCCTATCTGAGGAATAAGTGAAGTAAAACAGGGCTGGGTGTGGTTCAAGTGATAGAGTGTCTGTATAACAAGTATAAGACCTTGAGTTCAAACCCTAGTGCCACAAAAAAAGGTTAAAATATACAAGTGGATTTATTCCAAATATGTATCAGAAAAATCTGAAGTTAAACTTAAGGCTGGGTGCTGGTAACTCATACCTGTAATCCTACCTACTCAGGAGGCTGAGATCCAAGGATCAGGGTTCAAAGACAGCTTAGGTAGGAAAGTCCATGAGACTCCTATCTCCAATTAACCACCAGATAACCAGAAATAACACTATGGCTCAAAGTGTTAGAGCACTAACGTTGAGCAAAGAGAGCTCAGGGACAGCACCTAGTCTTGGAGTTCAAGTCCCACTGCCAACAAGAACAACAACAAGAAGTTCAACTTAAAAAGCAGGATTTTTAAAAAAGGTGAGGATTTTGCTTGTTCATTCTACTGTGGTATTTTTATTTTCAAAATTGTTTTGATGGTTGCCTTACTTTATGTTGGCTCTTAAGGCAAATACTTCTTTTCCTTTAATCCCTCCACAGCATAAAATGAGGGGAAAGTAATATTGTGATTATAATTTGTCCATTGATTTCAAGAAAGGAGGTAAAAAATAAGAGCTTATGAAAGAGAAGCCTGGAGTTTGCCCTACACTTAAGAGCCCAAGGGCCTTGGGCATAATTCTTCAGAGTCTACTACCATTTCTTCATCTAGAAAACAGGATGGTCTATCTCTCCTTTGTCACAGAGTGGTCACACGGAGCAAGAAAAGTTACCCAGTGCCATGCTAAGCATGGTGACACTGCAAATACAAGCTCTAAGTTGGTCAGGAGGCTTATTTTGTTTTGTTTTCTCAGTCCTGGGGCTTGAACTCTGGACCTGGACACTGTCCCACAGCTCTTCAACTCAAGGTGAGCGCTCTACCACTTGAGCCAAAGCACCACTTACAGTTTTCTAGTGGTTTATTGGAGATAAGAGTCTCATGGACTTTCTCACTCGAGATGGCTTTGAACCATGATCCTCAAATCTCAGCCTCCTGAGTAGCTAGGATTACAGACATGAACCACTGGTGAAGGGCTCATTTTGTTTGTTTTTTGTTTTGGTTTTTTAAATATTAAGTAAAAAGGAGTTTGCAGTATTATTCACAAGAGCCACAAGGTAGGCACAACCCCATGTCCCTTGACAAATGGATCAACTAAAAATCAGCCAAATCTGCCGCAGAGAAACCGTCTCTGGAATCCAGGAAGACCCCAAAGGTATGAGAAATACCGATACTTTATACCTCTTGGCCTGGACACTTCAGTTGGCTTACAGCATTCCTGGCCACCTTGATTTGAATCCATTTCCAGTGAATTGCGGGACTCTCCTCTAACCTACTTCTGTTCCCTAAATGACACTGAATTGCACAAACCCACTCCTTATCAGTGGTGTCCAAGTTTACATTTTCTCTGCAGAACACTGGTTCTGTTTAACTGAACCCATTTCATAGTTTGCAGCTTGATTCTGCACCCATATAAAGCAGCCTTTGCTCTTATCTTAACTTCATTTATGACCTCTTGGCTTATAAGATGAATAGACTGCATATGTGGTATACACATTCAATGGAATGCTATTTAGTCATAAAATGAAGGAAATTCTGTCACACCTACAACACGGATGAGATTTCAGGACACCAAATGAAGTGAGTCACAGAAAAACAGTGCTATGATTCACTTAATAGGCAGTATCTGCCTTAGGGATCAAAATTGCAGAAACAAATGAGTATTTTGGTTGGCTGGAAGAGATGAAAATGTTGTTTAGGATTGGTGCATAGTTTCAGTTTTTCAAGATGGAAACATTCTGTAGATGTGAATGTAGCAGGGTGAACACAAAGGGCATTCCAGAATCACTTACAAATGGTTTAGAAGGTTAAAGCAAGACTTTCATGTTTAGATATACTTGCATGTTAAGATTAATTGACACAGGGTGCCAGTAGATCACACCTATACTCCTAGCTACTCAAGAGGCTGAGATCTGAGGATCAAGGTTTGAAGTCAACCCAGATAGGAAAATCCATGGAATTATTTTCACCTCCAATTTTAACCACCAAAAATCTGGAAGTGGAGCAATGGCTCAAGTGGCAAAGTGCTAGCTTTGGGTAAAAAAGGGTCAGAGCTCAAGTCTTGTGGTCAAGCCCCAGAATGGACATGGACATGGCCACACAGACACACGGACACACACACACATACACACACACACACAGAGAAACAGAAAATAAAGTGAGATTCAAAACAAAATTCAATGTAAATAGCAGCATCTGTTGAATGGTTCAGTGAGCATGATTCCTGGCAGACTAATCATTAGTAAAGACCCTATCCCTACAGAGACATTTGCACAACAATGGGCCCTGTGTAATCCAAACTGCCCTCTGCACCCTCTCCCTATTCTTGGACTGTATCAGTTGCTATAACCTGTATCAGTTGCTGTAACACATTACTCAGTTCAGTGACAAACGTATTTCTGTTCTCACCATTAGACCATGAGCGTCGGGAGGGGGAAGCAACATCTGAGATGGCACTCCTTCAACGCCTACTCAATAACACAACAGGTCTCATCACTGAATGAGTTAGTAATTTCTCACCGTCACAGTTTCAACAACTTTTACTTAGCTCTGACACACTCAGTAGAGCAAGGAAAGGAAAGGCTGGTGATATTACACTCTCCATAGAGCTCTGTGTTGTTTCGTGTTCATATGGAGTAAGGAAAAAAGGAAGGAAAAACATAGAGCATCTGTAGCCGTGTTTACAATGATCTAACAAAGTCATTCAGTTATAGCTCTTTTAGATACAAAGACTGGAGCCACAAAGTTTCTAATAATCTTTCCCCAATCCATTTATAGTTTTGAAATAGCCAGAACCCTGTATTATATTAACAATCCTTATAAGGGTTCTGGAGTACAGTTTTAAATGTGGGCAAGCCCCAGACCTCTTGAACTTCCATTAATAAAACCCATAAACGCATGGAGGAGCCTGGTGAACCAGACAAAGCACTAAGTTCTTTTTTAATATGTGTAACTTTTCATCCATAAGAAACTTAAAACCTACTCTTTTTTTGGGGGGGGGAGGGTCCGGTCGTGGGGCCTGAACTCTGGGCCTGGGCGCTGTCCCTCAGCTCTTCAGCTCAAGGCTAGCGCTCTACCACTTGAGCCACAGCGCCACTTCCGGCTTTTTTCTTTTTGCTTATGTGGTGCTGAGGAATCGAACCCAGGGCCTCAGGCATACAAGGCAAGCGCTCTACCACTGAGCCGCCTTCCCAGCCCCTTAAAACCTACTCTTAAGTAGACTGTCAAAATAACTGCAACCCTAAAGAACTAGGAAGCAACCACTGATTTTATTTCCCCAGTATTCAGATGCTTCTCAGAAAAGAGCCAATGAGAAAAGCCAAGAGTGTATTTAACATGTCTTGCTAACTAGGGAAGAGATTGGAGTTAGTGTGATATGGTGTGTCCAAGGTCAGTGCCTATCTATATGCTCGAGGGGTTCATGGTCCAGCCAAGGAGATGGGATGCAAATCTGAGTCACAGGTGGGGATGCGATGTGACTCACCACCCAGCTGCTGAGGGACCAAACCAGTGGCAATGTCAGGTCCCACTCAGATCTGCAGCCACTCAATGCTCCAAACCAACATGACGGCATAGAAATTAATAGATGCTCAGCCCATAACAACTATAGAAGAGGAAAGAAAAAAAAGGAGTATGTGACAGCCAGGTGCTGGTGGCTCATGCCTGTAATCCCAGTTATTCAGGAAGATGAGAGAGGAGGATCACAGTTCAAAGCCAGCCCAGGCAGGAAAGTGCAGATGACTCTTATCTCCAATTGTCCACCAAAAAGGCCAAAGTGGAGCTGCGGCTCAAGTGGTAGAGGGCTGATCTTGACCACAAAAGCTTGGGGACCGCCCCCCAGGCCTGAGTTCAAGCTCCAGGACTGGTACAAAAGAAAAAATGGGGGGCAACATAACAGTGAAAACATTAAAGTCAAAGAAAATACACTTCTGACTCTCCATAGAGCTCTCTCCATTACACACTTAGCTCCTGGATGGGAAGAATCATGCCTTCCAATTGCCTTTCCCTCTCCCCTGAGGCCAAGCACAGTGGGAGAAAGTTCTAGAAAACTCATTCTTCACAGGGGTCAGCTTGTTCCATTACCATTGCAGTCTTTTATTTTACAAAGGGCAAAGATGACCTTTCCATGTGATTGACCCAAAGGTCAAGCTGCCAGTCTATGACAGAGATGAATTGGAGTCCATGACCGAGTTCAGTTGTGATGAAGATCATGTAACTTATGGTACGGAAAATATTTCCTGTTCTATCCTATGTGGGGGAAAAAAATGTTGGTTGGGCCTTGCAGTCAGGATTCAAGTTAGGGAATATTGCAGATGAACTAATTCAAGGGGAAGATTCAGGCAAGAAAGGATTTGAAGGAAAAGGAGAACTCCCTTCTGATGGGTGACAGAATTAAAAGATGTCACAAAGGACAGGACTGGAGGTCCACACACAAAGGAAAGGAGTCAGAATAAAGAAGGAGGTGGGTGGTGATGGCTGGAGCCACAGCAGCATGTCACAGTAAAAGAGGGCATTGGTTCAAATCTTATTCTGGAGGTAAAATGCTCTAATCATTAGAAAAGTGACATAGAAGCCCCCATCACTAGCATGAGTGGGGCTCCTCTACCTTTTTGACAATCCATGGACTGCTGGGACTCTGTAGAGTTCACTGAAAAATTAAGAGCCAGCTCAAGGCACCAACTGCTAGAAAGCCAAAGGCCTGAGTGTTTGGTTAGATGGACTTCCTTCTTTCATTGGAGGGAACTAAACCAAGGCAGACCGAACAGGAATAACCAGAGTGGGAGCAGAGGTGGGCTTCATGCTGTAGCCAGCTCCTGGAAGACCCGTAAGCTCATTAGAGAAGGAAAGCGTGGCTGTAGTCAAAGGAAACCGTAATTCAAGGTCAGTGGGTTATACAATTAGAAGGTCACTAGAAGCCATCAGGAAAGAGACAAAGACCAAAGTCACCTTCAGCAGCTAGGTGCCGGCCGCACACCTGCGATCCCAGCTACTCAGGAGGCTGAGATCTGAGGATCACCATTCAAAGCCTTGTCAGGCAGGCAAGTCCGTGAGACTCTTATCTCCAATAACCCACCAGAAGAAGGAAATGATGAATGTGACAGAGCAGAAAAGAGCTGCCTCATTTTCCCCTGGCCCCTCCTCCAGGCTGTGCACTCACTCTGAGCTCAGCCTGTGATGGGCTAGCCATATGCAGAAAGGACAAAGAGGAGACTTGATTGTCACCAGCTCAGCTTGCTCTCCCTTGGTGCAGCCCTCACAGCAGCATGTGACCAAGCGCTCACCCCCCCCCCCGCAGGGAAGATGAGGGACCACAGAGAGAGCAGCTGCCGGCCAAGCACACCTGCCGGAAGCCATCTCAGACCAGCCAGGCCCCCACCTCCCACATCAGCTGCGCAAGGCAGCCTGAGAAAGAGCCAGCACCTGAATGCTATGTGACCACCTGAAGACTTTCGCCCTTCTGCAGGATTTAAAGGACCTTTTTCTTATGAGGATTCTGCCCTACTTATTTTTAAATGATCTACGATGTATAGTCATTAGGCATCAGAAGTTATGACTATTGCCATGATAATTACTGTCTATGTGCAGGTACTAATGCAGATACCTAGCAGCTCCAAGGCCCTCCAGGACCTGCAAAGAGGAAAATGCAACCTAAGCTAATGTGTCTTTGAACACTTAGCACATCCAGACTTCTGGAAATGAGCTAACATATTAAGCCAGTATTTATTTATTTATTTATTATTTTTTGGGTCTGGTCGTGGGGCCTGAACTCTGGACCTGGGCGCTGTCCCTCAGCTCTTCAGCTCAAGGCTAGTGCTCTACCACTTGAACCACAGTGCCACTTCTGGCTTTTTTTCCTTTTGCATATGTGGTGCTGAGGAATCGAACCCAGGGCCTCAGGCATGCAAGGCAAGTGCTCTACCACTGAGCCACCTTCCCAGCCCCTAAACCAGTATTTTTTCTAGCTCTTAAAAGTTAGGCTTTTTGACAAAAACTAAAAATTTTAGTAGCTTGGTCAAAAGAGAAGTAGGAAAAATAACCCTCAAAACAAGAAGATGGAAAAGAAAAACAACTGCAGGGGCTGGGAAGGTGGCTCAGTGGTAGAGTGCTTGCCTTGCATGCATGAGGCCCTGCTTTGATTCCTCAGCACCACCTAAGCAGAAAAAGCCAGAAGTGGAGCTATGGCTCAAGTGGTAGAGTGCTAGCCTTGAGCTGAAGAGCTGAGGGGCAGAGCCCAGGGCCAGAGTTCAGGCTCTATTCAAATACCTGATAAAGGTGAAAATAAGAAGAACAAAGACAATACAGAAGAAGAAATTAACAAAGCAAAAGATGATTTCTAGAATGGAAATGGTCCTTCTCAATGGAAAGGAAGTAGGAAGCCAAGCACATAATAAACAAAAAGATCCACAAGCCATAACCATGCCAAAATACCAAAGGAGGAAGAATGTTCAAACTGTTAGAATTACAAATACCAAACTCACACTCAAAGGCACAGTGCTAAAAACTAGAAAACCACAAGTTACCCTATGGGGTCAGGGTGGGGGCGGGGACGCTGAGAGCAAGGGAAGGGGTCACATTGCCCCCAAGAAATGTACTCATTGCCTGACTTTTGGAACTGTAGCTTCTCTGTACAGCACCTTTCTAATAATATGAATAATATTTTAAAAAGTCATCCTATTTCAAATCTTAGGGAATGGTTTTTGCTCTTCCAAATTTCATCCATCTAAAGTCTTAGTTGAATGTGAAGGTAGACTATCTAGCTGGCAAGCTCTTAAAAATTAACCTTTATTTTTTTTCTTCTGGAAAGTGCCATGTTTTCTTACCCTGGCCCCCACTTCCACTGATTTCACTTCTTGGCCTTCACTTTCCAACCTTCACTTCCTTCACTTATACTGCTTTCTAATTTTTGTCTGACCTTACCACATTCCAACTATAGTAAGTACAATGTCTTTAGTATACTAGATATTCAATGATTGAAAAAAAGGCTTAAAATACAACAATCAGCCAGGGGTTGGTGGCTCATGGCTGTAATCTTAGCCACTTAAGAGGCTGAGACCTGAGAATCATGGAAAGTCCACAAGATTCTTATCTCTAATTAACTACCAAAATAAAAACCTGGAAGTGGAGTTGTGGCTCCAGTGGTAGAGTGCTAGTCTTGAGCAAAAAAGCTTAGGGACAGCAAGAAGGCCCAGAGTTCAAGCCCCAGGACTGGATTACACGTGCATGTGCATGTACAAGCACACACACACACATACACACACAAATATTTAACAATCAATTCTACTAAAAACAGTACACAACCCATTTTATCTCTGTATGTAGATTTCCCATCTCACAACCTCTGAATATAAAATAGAAAGAAAGGCACATTTTTGAGAAGGGCATAAAGAAAATTGTATTTACAATTAAAATACAAGGTGATCATTTGATTTTCTAATTTCAGTTCTACATATTTGCACATGAGAAATCAGAACATATGCAAACAAACTTCTATATAAATGCAGATAAGAACACTACCCACAATACCTAAAATATAGAAATCACTCCAATGTCCACCAACTGGCAACTATATAAATAAATAGAATAAATAGAATATGGAATATATAAACAATGGAATATTACTGGGCAGTAAAAAATGTACTTTCTGATACATAATGTAGCATAAACATAAAAAATGTATAACTACCAGGTACAGAGGCCTACACTTGTAATCCTAGCTAATTGGGAGACACAGATAGGGACATCACCATCAAAGGCAGGCTAAGTCAATGACAGCAAAATTCCTGAGACTCCATCTCAAAGGCTCTAGGTGATGGAATGATGCATACTAGGGAAGCACAGTCACACACACCTGTTATTCCAATAGCATGGGAAATAAATAGGCGAATCACAGTTTAAGCTGGCAAGACCAGATAGGGAGACTCTATGTTAAAAGATAACCCAAACAAAGAGGATTGGGATTCTGGCTCAAGTGGTAGAGCTTGCCTGGCAAGAACGGAACTCAAACCTTAGTACTGCCACAACTGAAACAAAAAAGGGATTTAGACAATACTCACAGAGGACCCAACTACGTTATGGTTCTTTTTAATAAATGCAATGTCTAGAAGAGAAAAATCTAAAGAAGGTGACCAGCGGGTTTCTAGGGTTGATGGAGATAAGTAGGGAGAATAACCATTTTCCATGGAGTTGGGATTTCTCCAGGGAATAATAACAACAACAACAAAATTTGACCAGACATGGTTGCATAGCCATGAACACATGAAAAAAACCACTGCCCTACCCACTGTGAAAGGAGAGAGTTTATTGAGATACAGTTGCGTTTACCAAAAAGATCATTGTGGGCATAAATGAATTTCATAAAACTTTCAAGTAATATCACAGGACACAATGTTAAGGAAGGATGGTGTCTAGGTTTTCCACACTGAACCAGATCAGGATACATATATGAGATCAGAAAATGCCAAGTTCACAAACAAGGTCATACCAGTTGATTATTTGCCTCTATATTGCCTCTGAACTCTCTTCATTGTACCAGTTTAAGAGAGGCCGTAGCAAAGTGGTAGTGAAGAGTTCTGGGGGTTTACTGGCAGCACAGTGTGCCTTGTTATATAACCTTTTGTAGGTCATTTAATTTCAAAAGGCAGTGAGTGTCTCTAGTTTCTCTACTTGCCAATTACCTTATTTCATAGAGCTATTATTAAGGCAATTAATGGATAATGGAGTTCATCTTTCTATGAGATCAGAACCGCAAATCACAGCTGCAGTCTCTACCAGGTGTTTGCACAGACTCATGACACTGGATCTTTAGGGTGAGTAAAAACACTAACTTATAACGTCTTTGTACTGTACAGTATTTTGTACTGTAGGAAACATTTGATTATTCCCAAATGGAAATACAAATTGATTAAACTATTTAAGCAATGAATTCCTGTTTTTAAACCTCAAGGTTTTGTTTTGAAATAGGTCCCAGTAACAACAGATGTCTGATGACATTCTGTCAAAGGAGAACAGATTAATTCAACCTAATGAAGAACTAGACATCTAAAACCCTTCTTTTGTATTTTTCCTCAAAATATTGGAATAAGCCATCTCTACTAAGTCATAATTTTAACATAAAATAACTTAAATCTTAATCCTTTATCTTCTTGCATATCATATTCAAATCCTCACATACTCATTTGCATACATCAAAAGTTTAAGGCAATGACCCAATTAAAAAACAAAATGAATGTCCCCCAAAGGTGGAGCTATGGCTCAAGTGATAGAGCACCAGCCTTGAGCAAACAAAAACTCAGGGACAGTGCCCAGGCCCTGAGTTCAGGCCCTACAACTGACCGGAAAAAAAAAAAAAAAAACTTTACAGATGCAAATTACATAGAACATGAGTGAGCAAGAGGAAAATTTTAAGTGAAGGCAAAATACTCTGGGCCTGGGCACTGTCCCTCAGCTCTTCAGCTCAAGGCTAGCTCTCTACCACTTGAGCCACAACACTACTTCTGGTTTTTTTCTGCTTAGGTGGTGCTGAGGAATCAAACCCAGGATCTCATGCATGCAAGGCAAGCACTCTACCACTGAGCCACCTTCCCATCCCTATCTGTAAGCTTTTAAGGCAGCATGGTCTGGTTTAGGAACAACATTTTAAGCCACACTAGGTTGCAAGATTTAAAAGTTCTCTCAAGTTATGCCACTTAATCCATGAATTAGAGCACACTATCATGGTGGGGGGGAGGGGATGCTCCATTTAAATAACTGAAGATTGGAAAAGCAAATCTTTAACACACTGGGTTACATGATGACAAGATAGGAATTGAAGCAACTGTTTGATTTGGGTGAGAATCACATGAATAAATTAGCTACAAATAGAACAATCGTATTTCTGGAATACAAGCTGCTATTTTTTTCCCCATGACTTTTCTTTACATCCAGGTATAAAATACGGAATATAGGATTTTCATTCATTCTTTCTCTCCCTCCCTCTCTTTCTCTCCCCGCCCCCCCATTCTCTCTCATCTTTACATGTTGCAAAAAGGGGCTTCAATTTAACACATCAGTTTGTGAGCACAAAGCATCTTGGCAATGCACCCCTTCCATCCTCCCCCCCACTCTTGTATCCCCATCCACCCCTTCAAGTTAGCAGAATTTTGCATTCTCAGTTAGAAAACGCACTTTCTCCTGTACAAATCTGGGGCGATTCCCTTTACTAGACTCATTAGTTAATGTGATTGATCTGCACTTTCAGTGTTTGGAATGATGATTTTTGGCAGGTGGATGGTTTTGAAAGCAGCAGAATCCCACCTGGCCTGGCCTGTACCCACTGTCACCGTTGTCCCCAGTTAAGACTGTCAGACCTGGAGATTTTCCCACCAGCCGAAGTGAGATGATTGTCTTGATGGACAGCAGTGTTGTGCTTTTGAGAAGTCAAGGTCTGGGCCGAGGGGTCATGAGTGTTGTATAAAGGCTATCCAAGCTTTTGATACCAAATTCCAAGGCAGGATTCCCATAGCAACCCACACAGATTTCACTCAGAGATGCAACAGCTAACAGGGACCTTGTAATACTACCTTAATTTTTCTAATAAGATCAACATACCACTTAACTCAATTCCAAAGCCGTAGTTTGACAAACTCAGGTCCCTTAAATGTGGACAATCATCTACTCTTTAGAAATAGTTTACATTCAAGTGGATGCATGACTTAAATCATCATTTCATAATGAAATGAAATTCAGCCTGAAATAAATTCTTCCTCAACTTCCTATCTAGTTTCCAGTTTCCTTTTCCTTTCCTCACTTTAGTATAATTCCATAAAGAAGAAACAATTCCAAGGGGAGGGACTTTTTAAGGATTAATAAAATCCATTGTTGCTGGGCGCCGGTGGCTCACGCCTGTAATCCTAGCTATTCAGGAGGCTGAGATCTGAGGATCCAGGTTCAAAGCCAGCCCAGGCAGGAAAGTCCATGAGACTCCTATCGCCAATAAACCACCAGAAAACCAGAAGCAGCACTGTAGCTCAAGTGGTAGAGTACTAGCCTTGAGCTGAAGAGCTGAGGGGCAGTGCCCAGGCCCAGAGTTCAAGCCCCGTGACCAACAAAAAAATAAATAAAATAAAATCCATTGTTACAACATATACTTATTTTTTTTAATTTAAAAGAAACCATTAAAAAATACGTAATGGGGTTAAATTTGTAGGAAAAGACTGTTGAAGGCTAAGAAAATAAACATTAGTTTATAGGAAATTTGGTGGGTTATTTTTTTTAAAACAGGGTTAACTAGGAAAATGAAATAAATATTTTGATATGAGATGTAGCTTTTCTTTTTGTATACTTAAGAGATCCTTTTGTCTGGTCTAAATAAACCAGCTGCCCTTGGAAAGAAGCTGCCTAGATTATGAAAGAGCATAAAAGTAAAAATCCATGGTTACACACTACACTTCCTTTTTTATTTTAAGCCACTGGAAGAAACGATTCTATTCACTGTACCTTTTGAAACCAGGTAATGCTCGGCTCTGACAGAGCAAAATCCAAGCTTCAGGAGACACTTCCACAGGTAGCCCATCGCCAGCCCAGCCCCACCTGCCTCTCAAAGAAAGGCCCTGGGAAGCCAGAAAAGGGCTTACCTTTGCCTTTTCCAACTGGGCCTGGGCCTGCCGCTCTGCCTCTCTGCGCACTGCCTCACGGTCCTCCTCCAGAGACACATCTGAATCGGATGGACGGCTGGTGTAGGAGTCTGCCGAACCCTGCAGAGGAAAAACATATAGTTCAATACAAACTCAATCCATGATGTGTGCCTCGGAAAACTCTCATTGGCCTGGCAACTTGCTTCCTGGATTGTTCTATCAATTCCTGAAAAGAGACAAAATGGATTATTTATTTATTGATTTATTTTTGCAGTGACCCACTTACCAAAACCTGCTTTCTTTGTTTGCCTTGAAGGCCATTCCCTAGGGTAGCTGAACCTACCAAGTTCTCATTCCTGCCCAAGGTTTCTCTTCCAAGACAACGAGACAAACGGGAACGCAGAACAAGTGTTTTAGAATGCAATCAGCTTGGTACTGCAATGCTGAACAAGCTGAAGGGCACAGATGGCTTTCAAGGATAGTCTCAGAAACAATCTCCATTCTAAAGCAAGTATGGACCACAGGAAAGACACACCAACCTACCAAAATGCACACAGAAGCGGGGCTGTGAGGGGTTAGCAATTTGAACTCTGCAAAAATGTCACTGCTGTGATCATCCCTCCCCATAATCACAATAATCCTTCCTTACCTTTTTCTCCACCTGCTACCTTCTCCCACCGCACTGTAAGGCGCTAGCAGCCAGCTCCATTCCCGTCTTTGAGCAACACATTTAAAAATACCTGTGCATGGATATTTAACCAGAGCAGCCTACAGCAAACACCTGCGTGAGCGATCTCATTTGGCAAGAAATCACAATGCAGAAGGAACTGGGGGAAAAAAATTATAGGAATCTCTCTCTCTCTCTCACTGCCTTACAATCAGGAGGATATTAACTAAAACAAACCACCCTCTCCATCAGCACACACTGCAACAACAGCAAAGCAAAAGCAAACCACGTCTCCGGGAATGGAAGCCCTTTGCACTTACACAGATCTCAGAATTCCTCAGCCTTCCTCCCTTGGCTCTTTTCAGAAATCTGATCCAGGTGGCCTTCATTAGCCAGACAGCGCCTTTCTCATCCGCAGCTGCAGCCCCGGGCACAGATTCTCAGCTTGAACCGAGCCCTGGAGAATGCCAGCACCTTTCCCATCCATGCTCCAGGCAAGCCCCTCTTCTGTCCCCTGCTGCCTCCCCGGTGTTCAATTCTTGCCCCAGAAGCCTCTCATCCAGGCAGATTCTTATTTTCCCATTCCAAGGAGAAAAGGGGTGGGGGAGAGGAAAAAAAAAAAAAAAGCAGCACACCCTGGAATGCTTTCAAAATAAAGAACACCTCAAGTGCATTCAAAGACCGGTATCAACTCGTTCTAAACTTAATGCACCTTATTTCCTTGAACATTCTCTTCCCATCTCCTGGATTCTTGTCGGAAATGAATTGTGAGGAGATCTTTAAAAAAGCAGAAGTGCAGAAAATATAGGCAGCGGTATTTGCAAGTGCAAAGTTCAAGCCTTATCTTTAGAGATCTGGAGGGGGAGGGTGGAGGAGGGAGAGAGGAAGGAGGAGGAGGACTTACTCCCCAGGAACTGGGCATGCTCCACATGTAGCCCTTTTACGCAAATGCTCACATCATACTGTTCGTCTATGTCAAATTGCCATTTTACATCAAAAGTGTAAACAGCTGGGAGAGTCTCTGCTTCTATAGTAACAGAGAACATGGAATGTTGATCGAATTTCTGTTTCACTGGGAGGCTGCTCTCAAAATCCAAGCATGCACTCTTCATTTAATAATCTTTTTTCTCATTACCTGTTACAGAAAGTATACCCTGTGCCATGAAGGCGATTTGCCTGTCCTAAACACTATAGACAATATTAGATGGCAAAATAAACAAGCCCTGCTCATCCATCACCCTAATACTGCTTTTTATTGCTTTGTGACTTCTTCAGCAAGATGTAACAGTGAGATCTGGCCATTTAATTAGGACACCAAAGTAATCACAGCTCTATAAAGCAAAGAGTTTAACGGAGCTCAAAATGACTTTGGACTGCTTCTCCAACTGAGAAACTACCATTCGAAACAAGCCACTGGAATAAATAACTGAGTTGTTACAGCAATACTTCAGAAGAAATTTCAAGGCTTAGGTGATTTAGTAGCTTGTGTTAACAGTCACAGAATACAGTAATTGAGTCCAAATTCTCCTTGTGGATAAGGGAACTGAGGTTTGAGAAAGAAACATACCAGCATTATTCATTTCCTGTGCAAACTGAATTACCTTAAGACTTATTTATGAACAAGTATACACAGAGAATTTTTTTAAAGAAAATTCTAATATGGACTGCATATTTATGACTGTGACAAGAGGTCACTGTAAATTCTCATGCAAGTAAAAGAAATGTGTTAAATCTGAAGAGAAAAGGAGATTGAGAAAGAACTAGAGAAGAAAATAAAAAGTAAAAAAACTAAAGAGAAGGAGAGAAAAAGAAAAAAGACATGCAGACAGAAAGAGAAGGAAGGAGAGAAGAAAAATAGAGGGGGGGAAGGGAGAAAGAATCTTATATTCTTTCTGACCTCCTTCGTATTCTGGGCTAATATCAATCGTCATGATCTAAATGCTAGAAAAAATTCAGAATAAGGGTTTCAGAATAAAAGCCAAAGTTTGTACCTCAATTCCACATTATTACCTCAATTCCACATTATTACCTCAATTCCACATTATTATATAAATCAATAATTTGATGTCTATTGTTATAAAGTGCATGAATATAGAAATGCATCACAAAATGTGTTCAAACACAATATACAAGGAACAAATGAGTCTTTCCACACTGACTTAAATGGCAGGTGAAGTCTAATCTTCCCAGGAACTTCTCATAGTAACAACAACATACTACAAAATGACTAAGAAGCACAATTTGACTCTATATTGGGTCACAGTCCCCATGACTACCCATCTTGCCAGTCACCAGTTAAAGGTTTGGGTCATTTCTCTGCTAAGGTACAAAGTTTGTGTCATTCAGGAACCCATTATTTCAAGAAGTGCATAAGGAGAGGAAGAAGGTAACACACACACACACAGTGTGATCTCATTCCCTTTTAAGTAAAAAATTTTAAACCCTTGACTAATAATCAGATGTAACTTTGACTTTGCATGATCCTGTTGACACCAATTTCCAGGTTTAAAATTTAAGCATTATGGCTGGGAATGTGGCTTAGGGGTAGAGTGCTTGCCTAGCCATGTGTGGAGCCCTGGGTTCAATTTCTCAGTACCACATAAACAGAAAAAGTGAGAAGTAGTGCTGAGGTAGAGTGGTAAAGTGCTAGCCATGAGCAAAAGAAGCTCAGGGACAGTGCTCAGGCCCTGAGTTCAAGTTCCACGACTGGCAAAAAATAAAATCAAATTAAAATTAAGCATTAAAGAAAAGGTCTTCACCAAGTTTTACTGAGGATGTTTTGAATATCTGCCACAACTTACTACCATCATTTTTCTGGTAAATGATACAATTATGCAAGTGAGCTTTCCTATTAGCTTACGGAAGGACCCAGGTTCATTCCTTGCCTCTATAGCAGTATATAAAAAAATTGAATGTATTTTTCAGAGTGAACTTAAAAATACTCCATACAACTAACCATCACAAAGACAGTCACTGTTACAAGAGAAGCCTGTTTTAGCCTCTCTTGTGGCTGCTGCATTGGGAAAGTCACCCTCTAAATATATGCATTACAATTAACCTCTTTCCCTTTGGGAGTATGGATTTGTGCAGTTAGAAGTGCTACATCTAATTAAGCGTTTGCCTTTGCTACCATATGGACTTTCTGGGTCATCGTGCCTCAAGTTGTCTTGAGTGAGGAACATCTGGCAGTCATTTTCATAACTCCTGAGCAAGTTCATTACAAGATGTACCCTGAAGCTCTCCAGTGCCTATAATGTGATTATTTCATCTTTTACAATATCTGTCCTGGTAGTCACATCCCATTTTCAGCCAGGCCTATTTCCTCTTCTACAGGATAATAGTCACATTCCTCACTGCAAATTCCCAAGGACAACTGGAGCCTAATGCCCCCCCCCCCCAGTTTATTCTAGACCTTCTCTTTTCTTCCAATCCTTAGAACTTATGCTACATATGTGTCCTTTGCTTAACCTCAGATTCACCCAGGCTTTTCTCTACTTTCCAGTTCTTTCTCCACTTTTGGACCAAATATTTGCATAAGAAATCATCACCCTTTCTTTGCTTTTTATACTTTTTACTTGTATTTGCAAAGTAAGTTTGCTTTCTTTTTCTTTTGATATTGTACTCCACTGTTTCTATTCTTTTTTTTTTTTTGCCAGTCCTGGGGCTTGGATGTTGTCCCTGAGCTCTTTTGCTCAAGGCTAGTGCTCTACCACTTGGGCCACGACACCACTTCCAGCTTTTTCAGAGTAGTTTATTAGAGATAAGAGACTTTCCTGGTTTCAAACCTCAATCCTCACATTTCAACCTCCTGAGTAGCTAGGATTGTAGGTGTGAGCCTCTGGCACCCAGCTGTTTCTAGTCTTCTATATTTCCAGCACTCATTTTCTTGATCCTTCTTGTATTTTTTAATATTTTTTAAAGATATTGTACAGAGGGGTTACAGTTACATGAGTAAGGTAACAAGTACATTTCCTATTGAGCATTGTTACCCTATCCTTTGTTTTTCCCCTATCACCCCTTACTTCCCCACCTCCTCCCTTTCCCCCCTCCCCCCACAAGTTGTAAAGTTCATTTTCAACATAGTATCTTGTACATCTCATTGTTACAGTGGGTCAACCTGTATCCTTGTTTCACCATTTTGTTATTTCTCTTCCCCTCCCCAAATTAGAAAAATGTATGTACAAGAAGCAGGGCACTGGAATCAAATACAGCGACACCAAGGTATTTTTTCTTTTAAATTCAAAATGGTAAGAGTTGTAAGCCTATATCAGAGTGGCATGTGTGTCATTGAGTTCTGTTGGAATCTTCATATGAAAAGTAAAGCAATGCTCTTCTGCATAACCATTTTGTCATAATATACCAAGGATGTAGATTCTTTTTTTTTTTCTTTTTTGCCTGAGACTAGGACTTGAACTCCATACCTGCTGGCTCCTACCAACTGAGCCATGCCTCCAACTCCAGAATTCTGATTCTTGATGAAACTATGTCCTCTATACCATCTCTCAAATCACCTCCTCATACATAGGACTATGCAACCCAAATGCCAAATCAACCCCGATATTTTCCATGGCTCTCCCAGGAGACAGGCACGCCCTCCTGGTCAGGCCCACATTTATTTTTTAAAGAATAAATAGAAAAAGACAAGGACCAAGGGGAAAGGTTCTATCTTGTACTGTCTGGAGGTAGATGGAGATCATCATTTGTTTAAATATATAACCATTTTCTTGTTGCTCAGAAGAATTAACTTTTGTACTTTGAAGTGTCCTAGCTTTCTCCTAAGAAATGGGAATTGGTATCAATTAAAACAATTGATTAGTTTTAATTTCTTCATAGGCAAAACCATAAATGATTCGCTGATAAGGAGACATCTAGCCTGCAAAGGCCAAAATGACGCAATGTATTGAGATAAATTTAAGCTTTATATATTTAATATTTTCTTACGTAGTCAATATTCCAGCTTGCAATTGCGAGGTAATTCATATAACTCAAAATTACACTATAATGAACATCCCAAATGTGATTGGGCTATCACCTGGCTAAATATCAAAATAACAGAAGGAACAGGAATCTTTGCAAGGTCTGCCCTGTGTGATACTTCTGATTATGTAAAACCTACTATTAAGTTTTCACTGGATCAGAGACTAGGAAAATCTGTAAGCTTTGTGTAGCTATACTAGACAGTAACGAAATGATCAAATTTTCTAAGTTAAAAAGAAATCCTACCTGCCTGCCCAAACCACATACATTTATTAAGCACAGATTACTTTCACATTCTCAGTGATACAACTATAAGGCAAATACTGGGAAATACTTTTTCTTGAGCACTGATTACTTTGAAATTCTCAGTGATACTACTATAAGGTAAAAGCTAGAATTACGGCTATAAAAAAGAATAAGATTTTCCAGGCACATGTCTGTAATGCTAGCTACTCAAGAGACTGAGACATGTAGAATTGATGTTCAAATCCAGCCTGAGCAGAAACGTCTGAAACTCTTATCTTCAAAAAGTCAGAGTGGAGGTATGGATCATGGCTCCAGTTGTAGGGCCCAGTTGTGAATAAGCAAGCTGAGAGCAGAGTCCTAAGTTGAAGCCCAGGTACAGGCCAAAAAAAAAGGATATTTCCTTTCAATCAACTTGATATTGTAGTGGAGGATTCTATTTTTTTACAAGCTAGAGGAAAAATATTTGCTGTGGAAGAAAATGAGAAAGATTGAGATAATAGAATGACGTTGGGAAAAATAGCATTTCAGAGATGACAGTAAGACAAAACCAGAAGAACAAATGGGAAAACGCTTATAATGAAACATTCAGGGAAGAGAGAGGTGCACAGAATATGCTAAGGCCCTGAGGACAAGTCAGCTATGACTGACAAAAGAGAGTAACTACTTTTCAGGAAGGCCGATTTATTTTCTCTCTGTCTCTGTCTCTCTCTCTCTCTCATTTGTTACATGTACATACATTCTCAGCTCCTGGAAATGGAGAATCCTGCATTTAGATGGGATTATCTGTAAGATAATTTTGCCTCTCTTAAAGAGTAGCTGTCAGAAAACTCTACAAAATTGGAAAGATGGTGTCTTCAGATATTTAAACAGAATTTTTGGATTTTCGTCCTTCTAACTCAACTGTCTTTCTTTTTCTTGTTTTTTTTTTTTTTTTTTAAGATTGACTTACATAATGTTAATACTTAGGACAGTCACCTTAGCATAATTGGGATTGATATACAATAAACAGAAACTGTTAAATTTTTGTGTTATGTGTGTGGGGCGGGGGTAGGAGGGGGGATCTTGGGGCTTGAACCCCAAGCCTAGGAGTTTACCTCTTGGGCCACAGCTCTGCTTCCAGCTTTTCTTCCCTTCCCCATCCCCGAAGGTAGGAGATAAGTAATAGTAGCCAAGAATCTTATAGACTTTCCTGCTTGGACTGGCTTCAAACTGTGATCCCCAGATCTCAGCCTCCTGAGTAGCTAGGATTACAGGTGTGAGCCACCAGCACCCCACCAATAGTTTCATTTTTAATGAAAGCTTACCCCATGTCAGGAACTATGCTGGATCACAAGCATTACCCATTTCTGCAGTGAATTTTTACTAATATGAAGACTGAGGCAGAGAAGGTATCTGACTGAAGATACATAGATATTCCATATATACATATATGTATATACAAAATTTTAGCAATATGAATTTGAATTTAAGTCCCATGAATGCATCAATTCCTAAGATAAAAACTGGAACTTATCTGTATATACAGCTAATGTTTCCATTATTCTTTTTTTTAATTGTGAAAACACTGTACAGAAGGAGTTACAATTACATGGGCAAGATAATGAGTACATTTCTTATCAAGCATTTTTGCCTCCTCCTTTGTTTCCCCTTAAGTTTTCTTGGTCTCTCAGTTTCTCTCTTTCTCTGTCTCTCTTTCTCTGTCTCTCTTTCTCTGTCTCTCTTTCTCTCTCTCTCCCTCTCTCTCTCTCTCTCTCTCTCTCTCACACACACACACACACACACACACACACACTTGTTCATCTTTTACCTTTCCAAAGGCTCAGTGAAGATACAATGAGGGGCCAATGAAAACACAGATAACTGTTTTTTTGGTTTTTTTTTTGGTTTTGTAGGAGCTTGGGGGTTCTCTTTGGTTGGTCGTGGGGCTTGAACTCTGGGCCTGGGCACTGTCCCTGAGGTCTTCAGCTCAAGGCAAGCCCTCTACCACTTGAGCCACAGCGCCACTTCCAGTTAAGAGTTTCATGGACTTTCCTGCCCAGGCTGGCTTTGAACCATGATCCTCCGATCTCAGCCTCCTTAGTAGCTTTGAACCACAATCCTCAGATCTCAGCCTCCTGGAAGCTAGGATTACAGGCATGAACTATTGGCACCCGGCTCTGAGTTTTGTTTTGTTTTTTAAGGCATTATACTTAAAATTTATATAGCAACCCCTTCTTCTCAATGATGTAAGGTTTTATATTTTGGAAATATGATTAAGGTTTATTTTGTGTATGAGTGTGTAAAGTCTCTTTTACTATTAATTTTTCTATTTTGCCAGGACCTTCAAAGTTCCAACGGTAAAACTGCCGAACACTTGCTGTTAGAGCCACAGGAAGTCCTGGGGCTTGCTCTCTCTGCACATGAGGCTATTAAAAAGAAACGAGGCACCTGGAGATTTTCTTACAGAGGGTTGAAAATATGTTCTAAATGGGACATGTGGAATGAATGCTCACCACTGCTACTACGGACTTCCGCTATCCCTACAGAGGGGCAGCTAAAATTCATAGCAGAAAACGTCACCATACAGATGGCATCCACAAAAGTCAGAGGTCTTCAAAAATCAAACCTGAGCTGGGTGGGGCAGTTCATGTGGGAAGGGGAGAGGAAGTTACCTAGGCTAGCTAGCAAGAGTCTGTACCAAAATAAACACCTGAAGAAAACAACACCACCAAAACTCCAAACAGAAAGAGGACTGTTTAGGAAGAGAAGTGGAATCAGAAAGAAGGGAAAACAGAGGCAAGAGATCGTAATGGGGTGCATATATAAGATGAAGATCAAGGTGCATTATGTGTATGTGTGAAAATCTCACAATGAAACCCATTATTTTATATGATGGATATATATTAATAAAAATCAAGTTAGTATAAGAAGATATTTCTTTACCTAATTTTGAATGCATATATAAAACATATAGAGAGGCACAAATAGTTGTGCATATGTGTGTGCACATATGTGTGTATATATGTATATATATTCTCATTTACTATGGTAAGGAGGATTGAAAGAAGAGTCTCAAGGATGTTAAAAAATTCTCTACCACTGAACTCTATCTTAATTGGATAAATATAAATTTAAACATATATAAATAATACAAAATAAATATAAAATTCCCATGCATATTAAGGATTCTTTACAACTTAACAAAAGCCCCTTAATAAAATTACACATCCTCATTTTAGATTTTGTGGTGAGGTTTGACATGGAAGCAAGCTTGGCCTTGAAGATTCTAGGCAGGTGAACTTCTCCTGAGGGCTACCCCCAGCTACCAGGCCTTTGCTTGAGTTACAAAACAAATGACTCTTGCTTTTGTCTTCAAAGATGAGTCCTTTCCCTTAGCCCCAACATCACAAATACTGCGCAGCCACCAACGCACCTCCAGGTAATTCCAGCAGCACAGCACACTGCCGTGGGGCAATAGGACTGTACTCTTTACAGACTTCACCCTCTCACATGTTCCTGGCACAAACTTCAGCCATCCTACTTAAGAGAAAACTTAGTAAGAGATGAAGAGGTGTAAATAGAAAGGAAGATTAGAAAATCCATAAAAAAACCCCAACTCATCACAGAGGAAAGCGGACATCCAGACATCTCTATGAATATTTCCTTTTTGAATATCTAGCTGAAAAACTCTAAATTATGGTCCAGATACTTAGTAGGTTAGAAAATCTTACAGATAATTGAGCCAGGTGCTAGTGGCTCACACCTGTCATCCTAGCCACTAAGGAGGCTGAGATCTTAAGATTGAGGTTCAGAACCTGCCTGGCAAGAAAGTACACACACACACACGCACACACACACACACGTGCGCGCGTGCACGTGCACTATAAGTGAAGCTGTGGCTCAAGTGGTAGAGCATTTACCTTAACCAAAAAATGCTTAGGGACAGTGCCCAGACCTAGTTCAAGCCCAGGACTGGCACAAAAAGAGAACTACAAAAACTGAAGAACATTCATGCCTATATTTGTGATGATGAATATATTTGGTGAAACAAAACCCTGAATCATTTCTGTATATACATGCATATATATTGATATATTAATGTTAAATATGTTAATATAATACATGTTAACAGAAGTTATAAGATTGGATTACTTGTTTTTTCCCCAGGGTCTGGTATCAGTGAGATATTTTTTGCTCAAGGCTAGAGTTCTTCCAGTTGAGCCACAGGCTCCTCTTCCAGATTTTTTTAGTGGTTAATTAGAGGTCTCATAGACTGTCTTCAAACCTCAATTCTCAGATCTCAGTAGCTAGGATGGATTACTTCTCTTTTTAAAATAAAAACTCTGTGAGTTAATTTTTTCCCTTAATGTTAATGTTTTTGTGAATAAAAGCACAAAGTTCTTCCTATCAAAATTCAAACATCAAACAAAATACCTTGAAACTATTGGTATTGCAAAACAGATCCTAAGCACATACCTATATTTTTAACCTGTTGATCTATCCTTGATAAGTTTTATGATTTATTTTTATTATTGCTAACAGATGCAAGTAGACTCCTGACTTTCCATTGTTTTTAAGTAACAGGGAAAGAAAAACAATAGAGACTATTATTCTGTGCAAAGCAAGATAAAATCACATCTGAGATACCACAGTGAAAGAAGCCTTTTGGTGTAATTATTACATAAATATAACTAAAAAGGAATGGCAGGAAAGCAAAACAGCCTTACAGGGGAGGGAGGCACAGGTGGAAAGAGAAATGGATTAAGGAAGAGAGTGAATGAGAATGAATATGGTTGGTTGATGGCATTTATTTGCATGTATGAAAATGGAACTATGAAACCTGGTGAAAGAAGGGGGCAGAATGAGACTATATATATATATATATATATATATATATATATATATATATATATAGTCTACATATAATGTATAATGTATAGAAAGTGGGGGATGGAGAGGTTGATCAGAGGATATACTGTTCTCATATATAGAAATGTCACAATACAAACCCCCTTGTACAACCAATAAAAAGATACTACAAAACCAAACCAAACAAAAAATAAAGGATCCAAGGCTGAGGTAGGAGTTATGTCAGGTAAGACATAAAAATGGAACCCAAAGCCTCAGAAACAAAATGTTAACATTCTGAAGTATTGTATTTCCCTGCTAAAAATGTATGAAATGATTGCTTAAATTTCCACTGAGCTTTCATCACGTGAGCACTTAGATAATTTGTTGGTACTGGGTGAGGTATTTAAGCAGGACAAATGACTCAGTAAATTGCTAGTAAATTATTAATATACTGTTCTAAAAGTCTGACCTTCTAGAAAGCTATGACTTTGGTTCAGAGAGATTTTAATATCAAAAATAGGCTACACAATCAGGGATTTGCTTGGAAAAATACCAGTGGAATGGAGCTTTTAGTAATAGGCACGACAGAACACCCTAGTGACCTACTACAGTTAATTTACCCCTAAAGCGACTCACACACCTTTGGGAAAAACGAGGAGAAATCTGGTCCACATGTATCTATGTATATTAAAAAACAGGAAATTTTAGATTTTTCATCTAGAAACAAAATTTCCTGCTCATTTTCTATGAAAAATTTGCAATATCTGTTCCTCCATTTTTGTAGTCATTAAAAAATCTATATAATGGACTGGGAAGGTGGCTCAGTGGTAGAGCGCTTGCCTTGCATGCCTGAGGCCCTGGGTTGGATTCCTCAGCACCACATAAGCACAAAGAAAAAAAGCTGGAAGTGGCGCTGTGGCTCAAGTGGTAGAGTGCTAGCCTTGAGCTGAAGAGCTGAGGGACAGCACCCAGGCCCAGAGTAGAGGCCCCACGACCGAACTGCCCCCCCAAATATCTATATAACATTACTTGAATTTTTTCAATTAGAGGAGAAATAATTTTCATATTTATGATAAAAGAAAAAGTATTCGGCCTGGGAATGTGGCTTAGGGGTAGAGTGCTTGGTTAGCATGCATGAAGCCCTGGCTTTGATTCCTCAGTACCACATAACCAGAAAAAAACTGAAAGTGGCAATGTGGCTCTAGTGGTAAAGAACTAGTATTGAGCAAAAGAAGCTCAGGGATAGTGTCCAGGCCCTGAGTTCAAGCTCCAAGACCAGCAAAAAAAAAAAAAATCAAGTTAGCCAGGTACCGGTGGCTCATATCTGTAATCCTAGCTACTCAAGAGGCTGAGATCTGAGGATCACAGTTTGAAACAGCCAGAGCAAAGCAGAAAAGTCCCTGTGAGACTCTAATCTCCAATTAACTACTAAAAAACTAGAAGTCACATTGTGGCTCAAGTGCTAGCCTTGAGCACAAAGAGATTCAGGACCAGTGCCCAGGCCCTAAGTTCAAGCCCCATAACATATATATATATATATATTATTCATAATAATATATTATATTCAAGTTATTCTACAACATGACAAAATAGCCAAGACACAGGAAGCAGATACTCCTAATTTCGGGGATTCTCAGTATTGCC
This sequence comes from Dipodomys ordii, assembly GCF_000151885.1. NCBI lineage: Eukaryota > Metazoa > Chordata > Mammalia > Rodentia > Heteromyidae > Dipodomys > Dipodomys ordii. Next base: position 13,372,229 of record NW_012267240.1, read on the forward strand.
TGTTCACCAGACCCCTGGGACCATGGAGCCTCTTTATCCCTCTTAATTCTGCTTTCAGATCCATCTTTAGGTTTTCACTAAAATGTCTTTGTGAAGTGCCAATGTCAAAATCATGGTCTGACAGAGATAACTGTAGCATTGAAAATAGCAAGCTAAGAGCTCCCAATATTCTTTTTTCTCTGATTAAGATTCCTCTAGGTTCTCATTTTCTGGCATTCAGAATATATATTTAGATAATTATTTACATTATTCATTATATAGGTAATTGTTTACCTTAACAAGGAAGCATCACAAATACAAGGATTTCTGCTGCTTCTGGTTACTGTTTAACACCCAGGATTGAGCACAGGGCTTTGCATACAATAAGAACTCCAGCAATGTTTGATGGATAGAAATGTTTGTTATTCATTTCTATGAACCATCACTGCTTGTCCTTTCCATCTCACTATCATAACCCTAGTGAAATTAATTAACATTACAAGAGTCATTCATCTCTTATAGACTTTTTTTTTTGCTGGTCCTGGGGCTTGAACCCTGGGCCTGGGCACTGCCTCTGAGCTCAAGGCTAGCACTCTACCATTTGAGCCACAGCACCACTACTGGATTTTTCTGTGGTTGATTGAAGATAAAACAGTCTCACAGACTTTCCTGCTCAGGCTGGCTTCAAACCATGATCTTCAGATCTCAGCTTCCTGAGTTGACTAAGATTACAGGTATGAGCCACTGGCATGAGACTTCTTCAGCTCAAGGCTCTTCAGCTCAAGGCTAGTGCTCTACCACTTGAGCCACAGCTCCACTTTTGGCTTTTTCTATTTACATGGTGCTGAGGAATCGAACCCAGGCTCTCATGCATGCTAGGCACACACTCTATCACTGAGCCACCTTCCCAGCCCCTTCTTGTAGACTCTTGTTGTAACTTTCTACTTGGTCTTCCTTCTTCTACCGTATACCAGAAATCCTTGTATCTATGCTCAATGGCCAGGTTAATCTCCATTACTACATAAGATCCCACCCCACTGTTTAAGATACATACATTTCTTCCCATTGATATCCAAACCCCTTACTAATACAACTTGGCCTTTGTTCACATCCCCATCCTATCTTGTACCACTAGTAACTATTTGGGGGTAAGTGGAAAAGAATTTGTCTATCATATCAAACTTTGAATGATATTGGATGTTAAGCAGGGAAAGTGATAACTTCTATAAGCTTGAGGAGTGTTTCACCATTTAGTAAATAATACAACATCTATATTTTCTGCCAATGGGAAATCAAAGGAGTAAGTCAGCACTTTTACCATTCTATACTCTGGGAGACCACAGACACATCTGTAGATAAAACAGTCAATCCACAAAAAGTACAGATTTTAAAAAATTGCTCCTGGATTAAGAATTTGCAGAGCAAATTACTGCAGAAGCAGTTACACCTTCCAGAACAATCTGCACAATGCTAAAAGAGTTCCAGTCAAGAAATGTTCTTGCTATTTTATTAATCCCTTTCCCTTTGGCCAATAGTGCTGTTTTGTCATACAGTGAAGTAATTTATAGATGTCTTCAGTGGAGTTGCAAGCATCTAATATCAATGCTTCCACTGGACGTCATTTCTAACACATATAATTTTATTTAAGATGATGGCATGGCACAAAGAGATAAAAGTCTCACTCTATATTCCATGTTCAACCCTGTTCAAGTTATCATTTGTGTATTCCAGGGAGAACTAAGGACTGTTTGCATATAGAGTTCCGAGAGATGGCTTCCTGGGCTCAGTGGACCCCATCTGCTTGTGGTCGGTAGGATTTTGAAGCTCTGGGTGAGCCAGTGCACAGGACATCATTAGGGAAGGGTTTTCAGGACCTATGTCTGTCTGTGGAACACATTATTTTCATTCAGAGAACATCCACCAATACAATGCTACTCCTCCACATTCAAATACTGTAGACCATTAAATCATATTAAAATGAACCTTCTATTATTTGGGGGAGGTGGGGCTTGTGACATGTTATTACTGACAACAGAACCAAGGGATAGCCACCAGTAGTATAATTTTCCCAGCTGGCCCTACATCTGGAGACCGGGTCTTAGCAATTAGGAGGAACAGCTCTGTAGGTCTCACTGTTCCAGCTGCTCTCATTCTTCGTGAGTCCTTTCTGGGGTGCTCCCAAGCAAGGCAGCCCACCACAGAGGGAGGGTGATACATTTTGCTTTATGCGTTGGCTAGGGGGAAATTCACTAATGAGCATCCTGCAATTCGGACTGCAGAGACACGGTTACTTATTTTTGGTATAAGAACAGGTAGGATCCCTGTTGGTAAGGTATTTCTTTCCTTTCCTAGTTATCTTTTCTTTAATGATCTGTGATGTATCTTTTCCTAAACCTAAAGTGAAAAAGTTTACTTTCCTAGTTAATAGCTTTTTATTGACTTCAGAAAGTAATTTAAAGAAGGACCAATCTCAAGAGTTCCTTTCCTCTACCCCCAAAACGTACTTGCTGAGCTAGCACCTATGGTTCATGCCTATCATCCTAGCTACTCAGGAAGATTACAGTTCGAAGCCAGCCCAGGCAGAAAAGTCCATAAGATTCACCTCCAACTGACCACCAAAGAAGCAAAAAATGGAGCCATGATTCAAGTAGTAGAGCACTAGCCTTGAGCAGAAAAGCTTGAGAAGAGCATCCCCAACACTGGCACCCATGAACAAAATGGAATTTACTTGTATCCCTTGGGTATACTGGAATATTCAAGGATCCTTGGTGATTTGATCAACAGTTGAAAAGAGGGCAAAGAAAAATTAAAGATTCATTCTTGAGCTGTAAGGTTTAACTTGAATGAATCACAATCAAATGCCAATTTAAAATTTTTTAAATTTTTTGAAAACATTATACAACATAAACTAAGGGAATCACAAATGAACACAAAGTATATGGTTCCATGTTGTATGAGGTCCCTATTAGTCACCTTCAAAGAGTTATGAAAGCAGAATGTTAATTAGGAACTCCAGGAGGTTAGACAGAATAGGAAGCAAGGTGTTTAATAGGGACAAATACTCAGAGGAAAAGACAAAACAAAGTTCTGGAGATGAAAGTTGGTGATATGTGCAAAATAATGTCTATGTAGCTAGGCACTGATCACTCACACCTTAATCCTAGCTATTCAAGAGGCTGCCATATGAGGATGGAAATTCAGCCAGCCCAGGCTGGGAAGTCCTTGAGACTCTTATCTCCACATAACCACAGGAAAACCAAAAGTGGTGCTGTGGCTCAATGTGGTAGTATGCTCATGGACAACATCCAGGCCCTGAGTTCTTGCTCCATGACTAATAATAAGAATTAATAATAATATAAATATGGCCAATGTCATAGACCTGAACATTTAGAAATGATGAAAATGAGGGCTGGCCAGATGCTCTTCAATAGATTAAAGTATTAAAAAAATTTGTGTTTATCTAGGTGTGCATGTGCATATATGTACATACATACACATATATAAGTATGTGTATGTACAGGTATATGCACATACACATATATTTATATATATAAATACAGGTATACACGTATATAAACATACATACGTATATGTGCACACACATATAAGCAATACATTATATACATGTATATATACACATATATGTATTCATACATATGTACAGGTATACATACATATATATAAATATATATATAAAATGGACTTTTACTCATCCATCAGGAAGAATGACAGTATATCATTTGCAAAGAAAGGGATCAACCTAGAAAAATGAAAAGGTCAGGCCTACAGAGACCAGGGAGGTATATTTCCTTTCACATGTGAAAGTTTTATCCAATTTATAAAGATATATATAAACATATGAAAGGTCATATACACACATGCACACACACATATTAACTAAAATGTGGTATATGCAAGGGAGAAATCAAATGGTGTCATTTGTTTGAATAATGAATGAATACCAGGAAATTGGTACTTGAAGTATGTTCATGGCGGGGGGGGGGGGAGGGGGGAGGGAGGTAAAGATGAGAGGGGAGAGAATGAGTCATAATATTCACTGTATATATGTGAAAATGAAATTACAAAACATGAGGGGAGGGGTGGGTAGGTTGGGGACAGATGGGGGAAAATGATGGAAGGGGTGACATGGGTCAAGATGCTCAAAAACTGACATGTTGAATTGCAATCTTTTGGTACCTCTACTTAAAGGCAATAAAGTTACTATGTACAAATGGGGGCTGGGGTGTAACACAGTGGCAGAGCAGCGGCTTAGCATGTGCGTTCAACCTCTACCATTATTCATATACACACAGACACATAAAACACAAAGATAATGTAAGGAAATCAAAGGAAGCAATTCTCTGTGAAGCCAATTGCTACATTAGAATAAATGGTAGAGGAAAGAGTACTGCTTCAGTACAGTGACAGTTCTAATTTACTAAGGAATTTATACACTTTGAATAAAGCAATCAAATCTAGAGAACCCAATTGCTCTTGAGCTCCCGAAATTGTAAAACTTAGAGAATCCCAGGTCTCGTCAGTGTTTTAGGTAACCAAGAATGTCAGCAGGAAAATACTCAATTAACACTCATTCAGAATTAAAATGTTGACATATCACCAAGTATGCTGTCATTAGTTGAGTATAATAATTCGGCTGTGAAAAGTGACGCTTTTTAGCTTGCATTCAGGCCTCTGGAGAGGCATACTATAATTATCAGTTGAGTTTTCTTTATTGCCAGTCTCTGTAATTTCACCCTCCCAGGTTTCTGAGCTTCTAGGTGGGTAACTCCACCTCCCTCATGCAAATTCTTAATTACACCATTTCCCTAATGACAATACCTTCTCCAGCTGCCAGGGTTTACTGTTCTGACTCCTAGTTGATGCACAATGACCTTTCAAAACAGCCAAGAGAAAGAGTTCAAAGGGCCCATGCATCTCATAATAACCATTTTCACCCCTTCCTCAGATCTGGTTGGGTAACTTAACATCTGAATAGACGAACAAAGGTTCACATTTGTGTTGGTCAGTAGAATTTTCAGAAACCCCCATGAAGCTCATTATACAAAGGGATATCATTAAATTCCCAAATTTGATGCTATACTTGCGTAAAAAAAAATGCACAGCACTTTTGCTGTTATAAAAATGCCTCAGAGTTCTAACCCCACAGAGAATTGGCTCCTGGGTAAAGGGAGCCCTGAGGTCTCTGTCTGTGGCTCCTGTGCCAAGGATAATACTCACATGACAAGTGAAAAAGTCTTATCAAGTGCTGATTTTAGTTGTCTGCAGATGAACCTTTATGGGAACTCAGTCACACTCTGTCTGTGGCCTCCTCTACTCCACCAGAGAATTGTAGGTTTGCAACAGAGACCTTGAAGTCGGAATTATTTACCTTTGACAGCAAAATTGGTCAACCTCTGTATTACAAGAGACAGTCAGATCACTTTATCGTGGATTTCTTTCATGTGGTTTTTGCAAACCAATAATATATTTTGCCTGTGTGTGCGTGTGTACGTGCGTTTGTGTGCTGATACTGTGGCTTGAACTTGGGGCCTGGATGCTGAGCTCTTTCACTCAAGGCTAGTGCTCTTCCACCTGAGCCACAGCTCCACTTCCAGGTTTTTGTGGTTAATCAGAGATAAGAGTCTCTTTTCCTGCCCTGGCTGGCTTTGAATCTCAATCCTCACTTGGTTTAGCTTACAGATAAACCCCTTAATAAAGTAGACAAGTTGGTGACAAATAACTTGAGCTTGCCCTGGGTTCATTCTTTGGAAAGCATAGAATTTTCTGAAGAGGAAATCTTGGCTGCCTTCCAAAGGAGGCCTGCAAACACCCCACCCCCCTGGCCATTCTCCCCCTCCCCAACTCAAAATCAGGGGGGCGGGGCTTCACTTTTCCCTGGTCCTAACTATGAGTCACACAGTGAGGGGCAGGATCTGAAAGCTGTTACTGCAGCTCTTGGGGGAGAGGGGCAGGGACAGGACTCCATCAACTCTAGCAGGGGAGGGGAAAGGAGATATTGAAATGTCAAGGAACTCAAGAGCTGCTACTATGGTCTAACATTTCCAATTTGAGGATGCTTGTGTGGTGCCAAGAGGCCAGGCCACTGTTTTTCAATTTGTCATCCTAAAAACACAGCACTGTGACAAGAATTGAACCCTAGTCCTCTGGAGACTCCCTTTCTCTTGAACAAGCCATGATTATGGACTTTGAAAAGCCCATTCACATGTGTAACAAAAACGTGCCTGCCTGCCTTAAGCCAGCTACATCGAATCTGCCTGTCTTTGGGCTCAGTATGTTTCACTCATATTGGCATCAACTTCAGCACAGAAAGTGAACATTTCACCCACGTTCTATCACTCTAACCTCTAACTTCACGGCCCCGAGGCAGGTACTATTCCATTAGAATCCCCATTTCATAGATTGGGAACTGAACTTTACACAAGTTGATTGGCTCACCATTGTCAAACCTATGAAGTGGCAAACAAGAAAAATGCCTGGTTTGACCGACTCCAGGAATTCCAGCAAACTTCTCTGAAAACATTTAAGAGCCTACAGAGCTGAGATGCTAGTCTAGTCCTGTCTAAACAGCTGGGGTGCTAACCCTCACACCTGTAGGAGGAGCTCAGTGTAGATCAGCTCTTATAAACAAGAATAAATGTCCAAATCAGTGGGGATTTTGGTAAATTGTGTTTTTGTCTTTTTTTTCTTTTTTTTTAATTTAATTTTATTTTATTTGTGAACATACTGTATAGAGGGGTTACAATTACATGGGCAGGATAATGCATACATTTCTTACTGTCTTTTTTTCATAGTGGGGATTGAACGCAAAGTCTCAAGCATGAAAGAACTCTACTACTTGAGCTATACCCCAATCCCTTTTGTTTATATTTTGTTTTTGGGCTGATCTCCAACTCAAAATCTTCCTGCCTTCCATTCCTGAGTAGCTGGGATTACAGAGATATATCACCATACCAAGCTGAGACCAACATGAAAACATTTATGTAGAGGTGATCATAAACACTGGAATTTTTAAGTGCTTAATAAACACGCTAATTGTATTTGAGGTTTTAAAAACATCTGAATGCTTAAGAAAACAACCCCAAATTTGGTTTCCTAAATGAAAATGACCTATGACAATACATTTATAAGGCTTTTGCACTTCAAATGAACATCACTTCCTCTGTCTTCCTTTGTCACATATGGACCAGCGGTTTAATACAGTGACTCACGCTTGACTGTTTAACATGATTACACACTTGAGATCTTTTATCTTCATTGTAGATGGAGCATATGGTTCTCAAGTTATGTAAAAAAGATACAAATGATTCATGAAAAAAGTGGTGTGTAACTATATTCAACAGGTGTGTATTTTAAACACAGAACAACTAATTAATATGTTTATATTCCCCAAATGCTTTGGGAATATATTCTAGGAGAACATATATATACATACACACACACACACACACACACACACACACACATATATATATATATGGGACCAGCCCAGTCCTCAATTCAAGCCCCAGGACCAGCACCAAACAATAAAAAAAAGTTAAGACCACCATGTCTCCTCACTTCCAACTCCGAAGTTTCATCTCAACCTAGCGGAGGTTGTTACAATTACTGTGGTTTTCCAGGCCACAAGTTCAGTCCAGGAACAGCTCTTCTCTGCTCAGCTGCGGAAGCAGGGTGACTGTGGTGGCCAGAGGCCACAGGAGGAGCAGGCCGTGAGGGCCTGCCGTGGTCCTCCACCGGCGGCGGCGGGGATACAGAGGGCAGGGCCGCAGTCTGTGGCCAGCTCACACAGCCCAGGCCTCGGTATATATATATGTGTAGCAATAAAAACCTGGAAGTCATTTTCAGAAATGCTTCTTTTGGAATGTTAAGCCCATCCTCATACTTTCTACTGATTTTTTACCTCATACATTTGAATGGAACTTTTACTTACTTTGGAAATTTTGCATGAACCACATGTAACACAAACAATAACCAAAGTGAGCAAGAAGTAAACATTGCATTCTTTTTTTTTATGTAGAAGCAAAAGGACTGGGAACTTGTCCTGACAAGTCTAAGCCATAAGTTCAAATCCGGACCTCCATAAAAAAGTTCTTTTGTTTTATAATGACTCATGTAGAATGTATGTAACACTTGGAGCTTGGATTTCAATGCAAGTCCAAATCCATTCTTTAATACAGTTTTTTTTTATCTTAATGGTTAAACGGGTAGTAACCTAAGGTAGAATTTATAAAATCAGATCAAATCATCTGTAAGTTATAAAGATATAAGGAACCAGAAATATGATTGAGCATAATCTTTCTAAGAAATACATAATTTGAAATACATAATTAAAATATTCTAGCTGAGAGAAGTGTCTCACACTTGTAATCCTAGCTACTCAGGAGGCTGAGCTAGGGTGGAATTTGATGTGGGGTCAGCCTGGGTACAATGTTCACATGACACACCCCTGAAAAAAATTTCAACCAATAAAAAGCTGAATATGGTGGTACAATGCATGTTAAGCTTCATTTAACAGATAGATAATTTTATAATTTTACTAGAAATCAGAGGGGTTTTGGGGGGGAGGGGAAGATGTTGGGAGAGTGGTAGTGGTTGTTTAAGAATCTAAATTGCTGCCATGCACTGGTGGCTCACGTTTATAATCCGAGCTCCTCAGGAAACTGAGGTCCAGAGACCAGTGGTTCCAAGCTAGCTCAAGCAAAAATGTCCACCAGCCACAGCTGTTCTGGGGGCATGGCTCAAGTGGTAGAGTACCAGACATGAGCAAGGACATCTATTGAGAACACAAGGCCCTGAGTTTAATCCCCAAGACCAGCAAAGAAGCCCTAAATGATACTAAGGAATATCAAAGTAGTGATGCTGTTCTCACAGCTGGAATATGCGACTCTCCCCTCCCACTTCTGGTTGGGCTCTTAAAAAAAAAGGCTGTCAGGCATTGAAAGATGAAAAATAATTATCTGCAACCATGTCAGGAAATGACAGTCTGGCAAACTGATTGAAAAGTCTACAATCAGAATAAAATCAAATTTTAATGTAATTCATATATTAGAAAATCTTCATTTTTCACACAAGGGTCTTGCTCTCTTACCCAGGCTGATCTTAAACTGGGTTCAAACAATCTTCCTGCCTTAACTTCCCAAGTAACAGGGACTACAGGTGTGTACCAGGAAACACAGCTTTGATGTGATGTAATGTATTAATTGATTACTAAAAGCAAAAGAAACCCCAAACTATTGCTAGCTGTGAATCTATCATTCAAGTTTCTATGAAGTAGGTTAATCATGTAATTTAGACCTACCCATCATAAAGCTCTTATGGTTCACTGAAGAAGAAGCATACATTTCAGGAGCTGAGGCAGAGGGGAAAATAAGTTGCTAGAGAAATGCCCATTTTCCATCTTTTTAAATGGATAGAAAGGTTTTCTTAAGACTTGACACTTTAACTTCTGGATTCCCTATCCTCCACCCACAAGCTAAAAAGAAAGTCCTAAGACCTCAACAAACATATTGCATAGATTTCTTTTCTTTCTCATTTGTGTTTGTGTTAGGTTATGAACAATCTGTGTAGGAAGAGTGATAAAGACCATAGTGAAGAGTTAACACTACACTGGTTCCCAAATGCAGAACAATGTCTTCTTTTGTCAAATACTAGGTAGTACACACTAAGAATGTCACCTTGTTCTGTCTCCACATTATGATCCAAAGAAAAGAGTGCAACAATTGACTATTTTCTTATAGCCTTAAAAAAATAATAACAAAAACCTTGCCAGACATCCTTGTTGTACAAGGACCAGATTTCTGCCAAAGAATCCATTATGTTTTAATTAAAAAACCATTTGACCAAAAACTAGACTAGCCAAAGAGGTTGTGTAGATTCAAGTATAGCAACATGTCAAAGAAGCCTGATTGTGGGTAGCATCCGGGAAAGAAATACTAAGACAGACCAACTACAAATTACCTTGTATTTATAAATAATTGGCCATTCAATAGTTGTTAATAGGAGGAAGGAAGGTTGGGAATTAAGCAGATGGTTGAAAGAGTATCTGTGTAGTCTTTTTACATTCTGATGGGAATCTCAAGGCCCAGGAAGTTAAATAATTTACCGAAAGTCAATCCATTAGATCACCTTTTCCAGAACTGTGGGATGGCAAACAATAGAGTAGACAGAAAAACTGAAAAGAGACAAAGGGGTGCAGAACCTCCCCCCCAAAAAATGTTTTTTCATCCTTTAAACCAAGTGGATTAAATAAACTTCTACAGGTCTTTCTATTCCTGGCACTCTAAAAATCTCTACATACAATAAGATAGCACTTTGAAAAATGCTACCTAGAAGAATGGGAGAAAGGAATGCCGAGAGGAAGAGAAGGAAGAAAAGGAGAAAGAGCAGGAGGAGGAGGAAAAAAGACAGGAAGAAGGGGAAGAGAAGGAATAGGAAAAAAAGGGAGGAGGGGGAGGAGGAGGAGGAAGAAAAGGAGGAAGAGGAAGAAGAGGTGGCAGCCATATTTATAAACTCCACACACTGTTTTAAAGCCAATCTTTTTTTTTTTTTTTTGGGTCCGGTCGTGGGCCTTAACTCTGGGCCTGGGCGCTGTCCCTCAGCTCTTCAGCTCAAGGCTAGCGCTCTACCACTTGAGCCACAGCACCACTTCCGGCTTTTTTCTTTTTGCTTATGTGGTGCTGAGGAATCGAACCCAGGGCCTCATGCATGCAAGGCAAGCACTCTACCACTGAGCCACCTTCCCAGCCCCTAAAGCCAATCTTTAAAGAAGTGGTGCTGTGGCTCAAAGTGGTAGAGTGCTAGCCTTGTGAGCAAAAGTTCACGGACAACACCCAGGCCTTGAGTTCAAGTCCCACAGCCGACAATCAATCACTAAAAGGGAAGTGGTGGCCCATATTTCAATGATTAATAAGCCCCCTCCCCCATATCCCTTTTCCATTTGTGATCGTTTGCATGACTTTGCATCTGTTAAACCTCTAACGCTGTCCTCCTTTCTCCCAGAATCAAAGTCATCTACTCTAGAGAAGGATTTCATGGAGGTAGGGGCCACTTAAAATGTTTCTAATATTGTCACATATAGGAAAAGAACAAAAACATTTTTGGGATTGCAATGTTTTGCTCTGTGTAGACAGACATAAGGAAATCTATAAATAAGCAAGTTATTTTCAGGCTTCCGTTTTTTATTCTATTGTTGGTTTCTTAAACCCAATTCGCACCTCTTTATCACCAACCTGACTTCCTTCCACTGCCTTTTCTTCCCTAGCCAGCTTTCTCCATCATAATTCAGCAGCTAAACTATACATAGGAAGTGTTCTGAATTGAAGAAGGCATGGCATGCCACCATGACGGTTACCTTTTCTGAGAGGTCAGGGGACAGCTATCTGCCACGGTAGGACAGCCGCATATAAAGAGCCAACTCTTCAGAGTGGAATTTATCACATTCCCTGTTGTGTTCCAGCAGCACCTGGCACCTAATGGTTGCTCATTAAATATTAATCGCCTGGATGAGTGTGTTTCCTGTTTTCATATAGTCCCATTCATTCACTAATTCATTAACTCATTCATTCCTTAACTAGGTCCCATGCACTGCTACAACACAGACGATTTTCTAGCTATCAAGGCTTCTATGAGATAAGGTATGAGCCTTGTTTTTCCTCTCCACGGAGCTTATGCTCTACATTGATAGGAATGTTCCAAAAGCCTTTTGCAACATTTCTGGTTTATCTCAATAAGAAAGGAACAGTACAAACTTCCCGTGCCCAGAATCCAGGAATATAAAATCTCTGCATTGTACGGGGACATCCCAAGTAAACACGGTCAAGATGTCCGAAGGTTTTTCCTTCTGAATTTTCTAGAAAGTAAACGACCATGTCAATCAATGGGAGATTGTACTTTGAAAATTTTTATCAAGAATTGTTAGACATGGACACCTGTGTCACACACTGCTGTTACCCAGCATTCACAGCCACTCAGAGATGTTCCCTATGTAGAAAGACATCTGACCACTTCTCCTGTGCGCATGTCAACTTAATTATAAATGGAAGTGCACACCATTTAAGAATGGTGAACTTTGCCAGGCACTGTGACACACACACCTGTAATCCTTGCATGTAGGAGGCAGAGCCAGGAGGACTGCAAGTCTGAGACCAAGTCTAAACTACATCATGTGCCTCTATGCTTAAAAAAAAAGTACTATGCCAAGCACCTATACATAGTGGAATGGCTTCATTTCAGAAGTGATTTCTTAAGGGAAAAAAAAAATTGTACATGGGTCAATAGGTACTCATTTACTGCTCTGAATTTTAATGCTCTGAATCCTGACAAACTGTGCAGATGACAAGCCTACTTTGCTAACCAGGAAGGCTAACTCCCATCAATGGCTCTGCCTTATTTCTCTTTGCTTCCCTATCCTCTTGCCACTGGGACTTATGCTCACTGTATGTTGAGGATGTTCTATAGAAAGTCCTGCCTCTGGCCAAATAGCAACAAATTATAAAGATACAAAATGACATTATCTTGGACTGGATCCAACACAAGGGGTCACACACTCCATTTCCACTGACTCTATCCCAACACAACTACATCCAATTGGCCGCCATCTTTCTCCCCATGAGACTCTTCGAACAGCTTCTTGACCTAATCAAGGCCACAGCAAGGAGCTGATGGAGTAGAAGGACTGAAGGAATGCCTGAGGTTGGGCACAGGGCAGAACAGAAAGTTCTCCTGGGATTTCACCAAGGGGACCATGCTCACAAGAGATCAGATTACCAGGCAAGCAGTATCAGGGAGAGAGGGTGGCATATGATTCAAACTTCATCATACCTTGTGTCAGGAGCTTCACATTCTCATGCTGCATTTTATCCTTGAGTCCCATAGGGGTGTGCATTGTGATCTCAAGTGTAGAAAGAAGGAAACTAACTCCCAGATATATTGATGATTTGTCCAGTGTCACTCAGCTCATTAAAATTTACTCCAGTTTTTTTTTCTGTTGTTGTTGTTGCTATTACCATTGTTGATTTTTCTTTTCTTTTGTTAGGGTGCTAGGGACTTACATATCCTAATCAAGACCTCTTTTTATTTTATTTTTGCCAGTCTTGGGACTTGAACCTGGGCTCTGTTCCTGGGCCTCTTTGTGTCCAAGGCTAGCACTCTACCACTTGAGCCACAGCACCACATCCAGTTTTTCCAAATATTATTGGAGATAAGAGTCTCACAGACTTTTTTTCCCTGGGCTGGCTTCAAACTGTAATCCTCAGATCTCAGCCTCCTGAGTAGTTAGGATTACAGGAGTGAGCCACTGGCACCATGACAGATCATGAAGCCATATCCTCAGCCACCATTTCAGTGTTTTGAAGGAATGTATGTAGGCTCTTTTTAGTACCAATCAAGTACTCATCAAGTTACCATAAACTTGCTAGTATCAAAACTCCAGTGTATAACCTACAAAATTAAGAAGAGTTGAGAGAAGGGGAGAGATTGATAAGAAACTTGAAAAAGGATGATGCTAATCAAGACACGGTATTCATAAACTGCTTGGTTACGTGGCAACTCCCTTGTACAACTACTTAAAGAAAATTTTAAAAATTAAAAAAAGAAGAATCAAGAGCCATCACAATATTAATCGGAATTGAGGTTTAGTTTATGTTCATGCAAGAAAGAAAGCCTTGTTCACAATATTTTATCCTAATTTTGCATAAAGAAATAGAGATTATGATCAGAGTTTATAGACTCACTGGACATTCTTTGGTAAACAAGATTAACAAGTCACCCATCAGTACCTGGAGAGCAGCAAGAAGGAAGTTTCAAGAATTAAGTCTTAAAAAACTCGTTTGCAATTCACATTCTCAATGACTGCACAATATCAACAGTTTATGATCCTTGCAATATTTCATTCTCTCATACTAAGCCTTTGTTTTCTTTTCTCTTCAGTTAATTTTCTATGCTTTTTTGTGTGTCCATTTAACTTTCAAGTGTACTCTGTGTTAAATCAACACAGATCTATTAAAGGTAAGGAAAGAAATGCATAGACGTTCACATTGTAAAGATACCCTGGAAAGAACAGTCAAGAGATCCATACCCTTAATTGAGATTTTTCTCAAAATAAAAAATTGCTTAAAGTCCAATTCCAGTTTTAAACTATGACATCACATTGAATTACAAGGTAGGTCATATTATTTTGAAATCATTTTTCTATTAAAAAAGGATTATAAATTGTTAACTTATTACCTTTACACCAGAAAGATTACATTTTCCTATTATCAAGCTACTTAAAACATTTACTATGAAAAATACAGTTAATGATATATCCTATAAGGTGCAACAATTGCAATGATGTAGTGTATTGGATAAGTATATGTCTTACTGGTCTGTTGGATGGCTTTACTGATAAATAATGTGTACTTCTTCATTTGCTTAGGTGAGAAAATCTACTATAAATATACATGCTACATAAAACATTGTCTCTTAAATATGTCACATACACTGAAATGCTACAAGTAATCTTTCCTTTTACTCTCAAATATAAAACAGTGATTCAATGGAGCTCCTGTAACGTAGTCCCTTGCCATTCACAGAACACTTTGAAAAGTAGCACATCTAGTTAAGAGGACCACTTCCAAACCACAAACAGAGAGAAAAACTAAGTGAATACGTGTTCTTAGAAACAGGGCCCCTGGAATACTTTGGATGTTATACCTGTTTATCTGTCGTTCCATGACTATTACTAGATACTCTTTCCTGTCCCAATTTATCAATCTCCCTGTTCTGTATTTTGGTGCCCTTCCACAATTACATTAGTCACTGACCAAATTCAGCGATGTAAGAGTGTACACACAGGGATATCACACGGCTCCAGTGGCTAAGATAAAGCAATCCCCAGTGTGTGACAATGAACAAGAGCAGATGTCTTTTTCCTGCTTCACAGAGGAGTTCTGTAATAGATCAGATCTGTACATGTCACTTCAATTTCTGCAATCTGAAAGCTAACGTGAGTGTCAATGAAGGGGAATTTCTTTTATAGGGGCAAAGAAGGAGAATGAGGCCAATGAGGTTTTGAGATGCATCAGTAGGCTGAATCTATCAAGCCACTTATAACATTCACTATGAAATTCACTTAAAGATACATCCTACAACGTGCAACAATTGCGCTGATGTAGTATATTGGATGAGTCTATGTCCTACTGGTTTGTTGATGGCTTTACTGATAAATGTGTATTTCTTCATTTGCTTAGGTGAGAAAGGGGAGGAGGGTATTCCATGGTGAATACGGAAGCAGTAGATCTACAAACATGCTATCAGTCAGAGCCTGGCAAGCAGGGGACTCTGAGCCCGGGTTGGAAACTATCTGGAGGAAAGAAAATCTGAAATCAGCTAAGTCAATATGTGTATTTTCCATGTCCTAATCATCTATTTTCTTAGATTGCAAACCCCCCATCAGCCACTTTGACTTGTTGAGTTGGTGAACAAATCAAGATAAAACATCTCGTAGGTACATTTTTTTTTTTTTTTTTTTGGTCAGTCGTAGGGCTTCAACTCTGGGCCTGGGCACTATCCTTGAGCTCCTTCAGCTCAAGGTAAGCACTTTACCGCTTGAGCCACAGTGCCACCTCCAGTTTTCTGGTGGTGTACTAGACATAAAAGTCTCACGGATGTTCCTGCCCAGGCTGGCTTTGAACCACAATTCATAGGTACATTTTAAAGAGAACTTTATAACTTTGGGAGAAATATGACTGTGGAATCTAAAATTATGTTATTTTTCTCCCTCCTAATTTTTTAATTAGGAACTTGATTTAGCTCATTGTGTGGAGCTGAATTAATTTGGTTTCCTCTGTTCCACATTAGGGACTGACTGGAAATTATGCAAATATACTGGCTTGCATATTCCTCCCTTGGCTTGTGTAGACCACCTGGGTGTCCAATGTGTACAAAAGGTCAGGAGAGCTAAGAATGTAATATTCTGTGTGTGTGTGTGTGTGCTCGCACACACGTGCGTGGGTGTGCAGGTGTGTGTCCATGCATGCCAATCCTGGGGCTTGAACTCGGGCTTTCCCTGAGCTTCTTTGCTTAAGGCTAGCATTCTATCACTTAAGCCACAGTTTTGCTTCTGGCATTTTAGTGGTTGAAGACTCTCAGACTTTCCTGCCTGGGCTGGTTTGTAACTGTAGGTGTAAGCTAGCACAGTGCCCAGTTTTTGGAATAAATTATTCATTTTATTTTCTTTTTTTTTTTGCCAGTCCTGGGTCTTGAACTCAAGGCCTGGGCACTGTCCCTAAGCTTGTTTTGCTCAAGGTTAGCACTCTACCACTTGAGCCACAGTGCTACTTCTGATTTTTTCTGTTTATGTGGTACTGAGGAATCAAACCCAGGGCTTCATGCATGCTAGGCAAGAACTCTACCAAGCCCTGGAATAAACTATTCTTAAGAAGAAGTTGAAAAATATTTAGAAAATCATGTTTATACCAAGTCCATCCTTCTACATAATTAAAAATGGAATTAGAAGGACGTATGTCATGAGACAATAATCAAGTTCGGGTAAAGTGAGCAAAAATCTTGACTCAGTCTAATTTCTCCAAGAAGCCTTCTTGTTTATAATGCTTATTTTTAACACAGAATTTTCTTCTATGACATAATCCATCAGAAGATAGCATGTGCTCAGTCCTAAATCTGTCATTGCAAAACACATATGCAAATTTTAAAAGGAAAAAAAAACCTCAACACACTCTGATGAGAAATCCAGCTATGAACATATATTTTAGCAAGAGAAAAAGTCACATGTGCCAGCTTTGTGAAAATAACTTATCTTGTATAATTTCCTATAAGAATAATTCTATGTCTTTGGTTTTTTTCTTAAAAAAATAGCTGGGGCCTAATGGTAATCAAACATAGCTCATTTTGTAAAGTTTCAAATTGATTATTCCACAAGATGGAATTCTATTGTAGTAAAAATGGTTTACAAATGGATGATGATTTTAAAGCATGAGTTAAGTTTGAGAATGTTCCTAGTACAGTTGGGTGACTGTCAATGAATTCTGTCTAAGCAGCATGGAACACAGTGGCCTTGGGCTCTGCAATGGGCAGACCCACCAGGGCCATTTAACTATAATAAGACGGCTGGTAATGAATGGTTTGCCTGCAATGGAGGGCCTGCACAGAGATCTAGGGAATCAAAGCCCTTATTCCTAAAGGAAAACTGGCCTGGCTGCAAAAGGAGCTAGGGCAATAAAAAGGTTATGAGAAACAAAACAGCAAGAGAGCAACAGGTCACCCACAAGGCTGCTCACCAGCTTCCACTTCCTGCATCGGCACTGGCACCTGTGTCCTCATAGACAAGTGACACACCTGTCTGTGTGGAGATTCTCCAGGTGACACACAGATGACTGGTATCTGCTTCATTGAGGACTCTATTAAGATTCTGCACAGAAAATATTTGGTCCTATGCAGCATCAATGCTCCATATGGGGGTGTTTTTCTTTTTCCCCATAGTTAAAAAGAGTTTATTTAACACGGAGAAAGTAAAGACCACTCAGAAGAATGAGAAATGGGACTTGTCCCAAGGGGCGGTGTGTGTGTGTGTGTTTTGTTGTTAGTTGTGGGGCTTGAACTGGGTACTGTCCCTGAGCTCTTTTACTCAAGGTTAGCACTCTACCACTTTGAGCCACAGCATCACTTCCAGTTTCCTGTGGTTAATTAGAGCTAAGAGTGTCATGGACTTTCCTGCTTGGGATAGCCTTGAACTGCGATCCTCAGATCTCAGCCTCCTGAGTAGCTAGGATTACAGGTGTAAGCCTGGCCTGTCTTCAATTTTAATGACACTCTGCTTTTATGTGTTTGGTTTCATCTTGGAGACAGGCTGGCCATTAGCTCCCAATCTTTCTGGATCTACCCCTTAATGCTGAGATTACAGGCATCTACCAAGACATGAAGCTTTAATGACATTCTAAAAGCCAGGTTTATGGGGAAAAATAGTGACAGAATGCAATAGGATGAAAAATAGTAATAGGAACATGCATTCTTACTCGGCTATAAAAATTAAATCAGCACATAGATTTTCTGATCCAAAGCTTTTCTTGCTTCAGTAACAGGAAACCATTATTATTCACAGATATTTGGGGAGTTTGATTAATTGGAAGCTCAGTCCAAACTGTTTTTTGGGAGAGGTCAGTTTAAATAGCTTCCAACAATATTGCTGCCACTAAGCTGTAACTGTGCCATCACATTGCTCAAAAGTGACCCTTCGGTGGAGAGTTTCGTGGGAACTCCAGTCTTATCAAATGTCCTACAAAACTGTGTGAATGTCTACCCTTCCTATGAAATACAAAGATGAGAACAGGTTCAAGGTATTTGAAAAATATAATCTTTTACTTTAGCCTACATTGTGGTGCTGGTTCCCATCTTTATCTATAATACAAAACTCATCTTAATTATCATCATCTCATTATTATTGTTGTTGTTACAAGATATGTATCTTAATTATCATATTATCATGGTCATTGGCAGTGCAAAACATGTATCTTAATTATCATCTTATTATTGTTATTGTTGTTGTTATTGGCAGTACAACACATATGTATCTTAATTATCAGCATCTCACTTTTTTCATTATTGTTGTTGTTAGTGGCAGTACTGGAATTTGAACTCAGGACCATGCATGTGCTAGGCAGGCACTCTACCACTTCTATCATGCCCCAGCCCAATTAAATCACTTCCAAAAGACAACTGCTGAATTCTAGTTTCACATTTGTATCACAACTTTTATCTGGAGACTTCTCTGAACATTACATATATAACGGAAAGACTCCTAGTACTTTATTCCTCAAAATCTGCACAGAGGCAAACCTCTTTTTACCTTGTGGTTCCGTGGAAGTATGCGTGAATTTCTTCCACATCAGAGACTCATTCAGTCTAAGACAGTTGTAGCTGTAATACATGGAGATAAGCAGTACCCTCAACCACAACATGAGGCGACTTTATGTGCTTGTAGTTGAGAAGCCTTAAGAAAGACTCAAATGCAAATGAGCATTAATTATTCTTAGCCCACTGTAAACACCTGAAAGCTGAGCTGTGCTGGGTGTTCAAGATGTCCTGATGTGAACCACAGGCTGGAGAGAGTCTTTCCAAATGATTTCCCTCAGCAGTGCACCTTATTAAACCAAGTCACAAAACAGCCCACCAACCTGACCCTGACAGGAGGGCTGGCAAGCTCATTGGGTTTCAGATGGCAGGCATATTTGTGCTATCGAAAACTTGACATTTTTATGGATCATGAATTCTGCAATGGCTCAGGTCTTAAAGACCAAATGACTCGTCAGTATTCCAAGGTGCTTTGAATATACTGTGTTACCATTATGAGTGCTTACAACTTCCAAAATGAGCAGTAGATAAACAACTCTTTTGTATACACTTAAATATATGTAAGATATATATTTATATATTTATATAATTTACATATATGGTATCCAGCTATCTTGGTGGGGGGAAGGGTGCACACATGCCAGTGTGCATGAGCACGCTGGTCCTAGGCTTGAATTTAGGATCCTGGGTACTCTCTCTGGGTTTTGTGTTCAAGGCCAGAGCTCTACCACTTGAGTCACAGCTCCACTTCTGGCTTTTTGATAAGTTTATTGGAGATAAGAGTCTCATCAAGTTTCCTGCCCAGGCAGGCTTCTAACTGTGATCCTTGGGATCTCAGCCTTCTGAGTTGTTAGGATTACAGGCATGAGCCACCAGTGCCCAGCTCCATCCACCATTTTATAGGTCAAAGAAATAGGCCTGAAAGATAACCTGCTTCAAAACCAAGAAGCCAGTGCTAGACTGAAGAATAAAGCTGTGTTGTTCTTCTCTAAATACAGTGAGATCCAATCATTCTGTCACATCCTTAAATCAAAGCAGCTTTCTGTCCACAAGTAAGTGAAGAGGATTAGGAGGCTGGAAATGATCAAGGCTGACTAGAAAGAGGCCAGTCCCAGTGGAGAGGACCTTTCTCACCCTGACACATCTGTATTGGTGTCACAGATAAGAAGCCCAGAGGATTTCCTGTGGTAGATTTTTTTTTCTTCTCTCATGCTTAAATGCCACTAATAAAAAGTTAACAAAGCTATGAAATGAAAACATTTAAGGGCAGGGAATTACAATTTGTAGGCTTCACAAAGGGCAGCATTTACATGAATGTAAAAAAGACAGCAAGTCCTTTACTAAGAAACAGTATGGAAAATTACAGATCTCCAACCCTAAGAGGAATACGTCCCTGAATGACTTTTGGGAAATCTATTACCTAATGGTTGTCACTCGGTAAATATGTTAAACCATGCTGAATTCTCCAACTTCCAATGGGTCCCTTCCAGGCAAAGCAATCCTGGCTCAGTGAAAACTTGGCTTATTGGCTTGTGACAAAGTTGGCAATGGAAAAACCTATGAATGTGAAGATGAGACAGAATTCACTTTTCATTATCAATCACAGTATGATTCCGCCTTTTTTCTTATTCTATATAGCAGTTATTAGCTCTCTGCTCAGAGTAAGTTAGATGTCTGAACAGAGTTGAAAGCCGATTGTTCCACTTTCTAAAACTGAGGCTTAACCTTATTTCTAGTCTACTATTCTCTTCTAAGTATACTAATCATCTTATTTGCTCACAGTACTTTTAGTAATACGAGCAGGTGTTATCATATGAATGTAAGATGCATTTATAGCAGGGATAAATTGATAGCTCAGGATGAGAGCGTAAAAGCTGTCTTATAGCTAATTCTGAAAAGAGCTACTCTTAATATTTCACAAACACAAGTGAATTTCGATCTAAATACAGAAAGTTTAGTAAGGAAATTGACACAGAAATACAAAGAATGGAGAAAACTCAGATAAATATATACCTTAACTAGTGACTCTCTAATAAGCAATATTGTCTACTTACATTAAAACAATTATTACCTAATGAATGTGGGCACATTATGATAAAATTAAAATACATTATAATATTGTTTTGTTACATCTTGGTTTTTTGTGGACAAGATCTTATACTGTGCTGTCAAGCAGGCCTCAAACTTATCGTCCCCCTGATCAACCTCTGCAGGAGTTTGGGCACACAATGGATATACACCACTGTGCCCAGCTAGTTTTATGTAGAATTACTTTTAAAAGAAATATGAAAGGCAGAACCAGAGATAATAAGAACATTTAAGCCTCCTCGTTGTTCAAATAATTCTGTATCTGAGATTTTTTTCCAAGGAAATTAATCAATGGATCTATACATGGTCACAATTGTTATTATTGGTTTATCTATAAAAAATAAAATTATAGAGGCTGGGAGTGTGGCTCAGTGGTATCATGCTTGCCTACACATATGAAGCCCTGGGTTCGATTCCTAAGTACCACATACACAGAAAAAGCCAGAAGTGGCACTATGGCTCAAGTGGTAGAGTGCTAGCCTTGAGAAAAAGAAGTTCAGGGACAGTGCCCAAGCCTAGAGATTAAGCCCCAGGACTGGCAAAGAAAAAAAATTATAGAATCACTTTCAAAGACCAACAATCTGTGATCATTCTATTTGGACAAATGATGGCATTAATGCTGGAATTAAACAGTATTCAATGCTGGATAGAAAAGGGAGAATCTATAATGATACCTATATTTTAATTACAGCTTTAAAATAGTTAGTCAGTTACTAGTGGCTCATATCTGTAATCCTAGCTACTCAGGAGGCTGAGAGGATCCTAGAGAATTGTGTTTTAAAGTCAGCCACTTTGGGAAAGTCCTCACAAGTCATCTCCAACTAAGTAGCAAATGTTGGACTGGAGGCATGGCTCCACTGTTAGAGCACCAGCCATGAGCAAGAAAGCTGAGCAAGAATTCTAAGCTCTGGTACACACACACACACACACACACATGCACGCACACACACACACACGCACACACACACACACACGTCTATAGAAAAGAATAGAAATGTAAAACACTAGAATGACCAAGAAAGGTGAGATTGTGATGTGTCCCTAATCATACTTTGTGGTCAATTTCCTCTCTCCTCCATAGTACTTTTGTGTGTATCTGTGCCAGTCCTGAGGCTTGAACTCAGGGACTGAGTGCTGAACTTTTTTGCTCAGAGCTGGAGCTCCACTACTTGAGCCACATCTCTACTTCTGGTTTTTTTTTTTTTTGAATAGTTAACTGGAGATAAGAGTCTCACGGACTTTCCTGCTTAGGCTGACTTCAAACTGTGATCTTCTTAGCCTCCTGAGTAGCTAGGATTATAAGCATGAGCCACCAGTGCCTGGCAATAGTACTAACTTTTAACCAATGTATTTGAAGGGCCAAGATCTGGAGTTTATCAGGCTTCATAATGAGGCAACTTTGTAAATCTGTGTCATGAGTGTACAAAATGATCATTTCTACAAATGGATTGCTTTATGGGGGCAAGATAGCATCACACGTTGTCATCTCCGATGACAAAGCCAGCACAGTTAGGCACATGTCCTAGCTTCTAGGTCTTATCAACATTATACTTACATTCAGATACAAATTCCATTTGGAAAAGAATGTAGCCTTAAGCCATAAGTTTTATAATATATAGGAGTACAGGTCCATAGTAACTTCTGCTTTTTTTCTTTTTCTTTAAAAGGCATTAGTAACAGAAGGTAAGAAAGTGGAAGGAAAGAGAAAGAAAAAGTATTAAAAAATTTATTTAGATTCCTACTTAATGTTCATCATCTTTTTTATTCTCTGGGGCATATTTTTCACTCAGGAGCTCTAGCTGTTGGCCTTTTGGACCATTTTGAGAACTCTGAGGGTAGAAAATCGTCATTGATGTCTAGACGGTAGTATTTACACAGAGTTAAGAGGGTTTACAGTTTTCTTCTCCTCCGGGGCCTTCTGATAATGAGTCTACAACGATTCAATTAGGAGTCTTCTTTCATAGGGCATGTATCTAATATCTCCTCCTTCCTTCCAAAGTGCAAATAAAAGCCAACTCATAACTTTCCCTTCCTGCCTCCCATAAATGTCATGATCAGGGATCTTGGAACAGAGGCCTTTCATTCTTAGTGACTATGAAAAGATTGGTAGGTGTCTGAACTCCCATAATAACTGGACTAAGTTAAGCCATTTATGTACTCCGGCAGTCTATATGTAACCTAGGTTCCTTTTAAATTCTCTTCAAATACAGACATTATCCTCCATAATTTTATGGGTGTTGATAATGAAGCGCAGAGAACATAACACTTTACAAATGACAGAGTTGTTGAGGGGGTGGTCTAGAATTCAGCATCATGTACAACTGCATCTAAATACTTGCTCTTAAAACCCAGTCAGAAAATTTAAAAAAAATCATGCTAACAACCTAAATAAATAGAAAAACGTAGGCTAATCTGAGAAATCATTTATACATGAAAAAAAGATGGAAAGTGGCAATTTTGATCTAAGAATATAGGTCCACAATTGCAGTCATGAGAGATCCCATGTTCAAGGACTTTGTATGCAACAATTCTAGAATCCACAAGAAGATAATAAGTGTTCTTAATAACAGGCAGACTAACGTAAGAAGATTTTGGCCTTCAGTACTGAAAAAGTAATTATCTCTACTGAATTGCCTTGGTTGACTGATTTCATTTTAATGCACAATGAGAATTAAGTGAATCATTTCCAAATGTGTGTTCATGAAGTTGTGGTTTAGAATGGCTTCAGAAAACAAAACTGATGCCAGGCGCTGGTGGCTCTTGCCTGTAATCTTAACTATTCAGAGGCTGAGATCCGAGGTTCCCAGTTCAAATGGAAGAGATATAGAGGGAAAAAAACTAAGGGATAGGCCCAAGCCCAGAACTCAGACAGACAGACAGACAGACAGACAGACACACACACACACACACACAGCACAACTCATATAAAATTGAAATCATACTTGCATTAGAACAAAAATAAAGATTATATAATTTATTGAGCATGTCACTTAGCTATTTTACCATATATGCATGGGCATACCTAAAATACACTAGTCTTTTTGGCTATCTATCCATATATCCATTTAGCCATGTAGCAGTCCTTATATATTTAAATTCTATTTATATCATTGCCTAATACTGTAGCTTATATTATGAATATTTATCTAATATACTTTATATTATTGTCTAATTCCTGCCATTAATGGGGAAGTTTAAGGAAGATTGAACTGAAAATGCTAAGTGGTTATAGAATGAAGTACTTATAAACACTTATTTAAAACCTTAACTAGCCAGGCACTAGTGGCTCACACCTGTAGTCCTAGCTACTTAGGAGGCTGAGATCTGAGGAGTGGTTCAAAGCCAGCCCGGGACTCTTATCTCCAAATAATCACAGAAAAATCCAGAAGTGGGACTGTGCTTTATGTGACTGAGTGCTGGCTTCCAGCAAAAGGGACACAGGGACAGAGTTCAAGCTCCAGGACCAGCAAAAAATAAAACCTTAACTATGCAAACAAAAGTTCTTGAGTTTTGAAGTCTTGAAGTTTAAAAGCCTGTCCAAACATAAGCTTTAGGGAAATGGGAAGGAAGCTGGGTATAAGGGACAGATTTGTAATTAGACTGGGGACATAGCAAGACCTCATCTCAAAAAAGAAAGAAACAAAAGAAAAAAAGACATTACTTTCCTATGAGTAGTAGCAAGACCATAGGGGACAGATGTCTAGGTTTGGAAAACAAATGAGTTAAAAGAGTAAAAAAAAAAAACAAACCACTGGGCAGAGTCCCCATAGTAATCCAGGACAATACTGAATTTAAGTGGAGGCTAACCCATTAATTTTAGAATCACGTAGACTGACACGCTCACTAAATGACTGTGACATTACTGAAGCCAATTTCCCTGCTGGAACTATTCAAAAAGACCTGTGGAATGTACTTGGCAATTTAACTCTATGGCCAAGTTAGGCCCTGGGTTATACATTTGCCTCATTCAAAGCAGAATTCTTCTACAGGAAAAACGATAGCAGTTATGTCATGTCTGATAATACTCTTAAAAAGCAGGCGTGTTTACCAGAAATGATTATTCCAGGTTTCCTCCAAGGCAGGCACACTGAATAGGTACTGAATAATTTCCAACTTAAACATGAGTAGCATCTGAAAACTGGAGAAGTGTGTGTGTGATGTATCAAATGCCCCAACCCCATTGTGATTAGTATATAAATAGACAACCATATTGGAGCCTAAACTAAGACAGCTTTGGTAGACAAAAAAAAAAAAGAATTCCTTTTTCCAGGGCAAAGAAAGAAGCTGTGTACATACATAAGCAGTCTACCACTGTGCTATATCCCCAGTCCACAAATATCTCTAGCCTACAACATACACATTTCCAGCCAATTTTTTCCCCCTACTAAGTGTAGAGCAGGTTGGGACAACTCAAAAACAATAACAACAACAACAAACCACCTTGGGAAAAAATTTAGGAAGTTGTACTTAACCAATTCTAATTTTTGTGTGTGTGTTATGATTAACATGGATATTGGTTACCTCATGATAT
This sequence comes from Dipodomys ordii, assembly GCF_000151885.1. NCBI lineage: Eukaryota > Metazoa > Chordata > Mammalia > Rodentia > Heteromyidae > Dipodomys > Dipodomys ordii. Next base: position 13,397,694 of record NW_012267240.1, read on the forward strand.
TACTATTTACAAGCTCGAATAGACTTTTAAGTTCTGGAATTTCTTTTCTAAAGTTTTGCCTAGAGTAATGGTAGTGATACCATTACCAACAGTCTAAGTTTTAAAAACAATGCTCTGGAAACATACATATTACTATTTCCAATTGTATTCGATGATCATGAAATCACATTACCAGACATAGTTGAGCCATGCCATTAATAATGATATGATCTTTTCTGTGAAAGCGCTAAGTGAAATTTGAAGACCCAAATAGTCTGTGCTTAAGTATGTTCAGCATTAGACCCTCATGTCTGGGTTATATTAGAAATAGAAAATAACAAACAGCAATAAAAAGTTTTCATTTGTAGCAACACAAGAAGTAAAATGATCCTGATTTACATAGAAAGGTCTAAGAAACAATCAGAAAGCTCAGACAACAGGCTGTTTACAGACTAGCCCACAGCTGGGGGAAAGTTTCTATTCCCCATCAAGAATCTAGAATCCCCCTCCTCCCTTCCTGCGTTCCTAAACAGATCTCAGCAATTTCAGTTTAAGATCAGAGCTACAGTTTTCCTTGCTTAAACCCTCTCAGTATCAGAGGGAAAACCCTGTAAATGGCATTTCTGGCCAGACAAGAACATCTTTAACAAAGCAAAGCATCCAACCTGATTTTAGCTGGAGTTCATGAACCATTCGGGACAGTGGCCTTTCCTTTAAACCACACCATGCCTCTGGCCTCCCTCCCTGTGTGTGTCTGCTTACCCCAGGAATTCTGCATTTAGCCTGTGGAGACAGGAGGCGTCGGTCAAGCATGCCAGAGAGTTCCAAGTTCACTCCAGCGGGAAGAAATCTACAGGAACAAGAGCTGGGGACCAGCTACAGGCAGCCAAGTCCTGCTTTTGCTCAATAGCCTATCAATCGCTCCCGTTTTCCTTGCTGGCTTTGCGGGATGCAGTCTTTTAAAGTCAGTTTGACTTTATGACTTTCTAAAGGCCTGCAGATTACAACAGCTCTGTGTGTCCCAGAACTACTGAACAAGGGTAGAAGAGCCCATCACAGCCAATTAAGCAAATGCAAGCAGGCAAGTCTTTTTCCTACGTCCAATGACGTCACGTGGCTTGGAAGAGAGCCCACTGCAAAGTTGTCAGAGCAGAGTAACACTTCATTAATATCACATGCGTGCCTTCAGGCAGTGCTGGACTGGGTGCAGCTACTTTCTGCAGTGTGGAACACTGGATTGCACAACGTGGTACAGTCTGAACATTCAACGACCATCCTGAAAAAGTCCGCAATTTAAAAAAAAAAAAAGTGAAAACATTCTTCTACTCCCAACCGGATGAAGAAATATTTTCTTTGTGCACACAAGAAAAGGCTTCTCTTTCTCTTTGGTGGCCTTTCAAGTTCTTAATGTGCTTGAAGTAGAATCATTTTTATAGGCTTACAAGTATCACATCGGTACATTCATTTTTTTTAAAATTCAAATTGGAAACTTCTTTTCATCCAAAGAGAATTCAGCCACACAAAGTTGTACATGCCTCAAACCCTAATAATGAGGTCATGAGTTCTAGGCCACACTGGGCTACATAGTGAGCCACAGTCTTAAAAATAAGTTAATTAAAAATTAAAAACAGCCAGGCACTCTTGGCTCATACCTATAATTGTAGGTACTCAGGAGGCTGAGGCCCAAAGGACTTCAGTTTGAAACCACCCAGAGCAGAAAGGGCCACAAGACTCCATCTCCAATTAACCAGCAAAATGCCAGACTGAAGGCATGGCTCAAGTAGAGAAAAGCCTAATGATCAATAAGAAAAAAAATGCTTCGCTTACGAAACCCAAACCCAAATCACAATTTAGTATTTCAGACTCATTAAAATGGAAATACTTAAGAAATCCATAAAGAAAAAAAGAATAAAAGCAGATCATAGTGAAGATGACAGAGCCTGAAAGCCAAATCTAGTCATCTACCTGTTGTACATAACCTACAAGAATGTGTTTTCCACTTTTAAATGATTTGGGGGGAAAATTGCAAAATCAGTCTAGTAATTCTTTGGGAACCATGAAAACTATAAATTTCAAAAGCAATTGTTTTTGTACCAGTCTGGTGGCTTGAACTCAGGGCCTGAGTGCTGACCTTGAGTTTTTTTGCTCTAGGCTAGTGCTCTACCACTTGAGCCACAGCTCCACTTCAGTTTGTTGTTGTTGTTTTGGTTTCGGGGGTTTCTTTGGGTGGGGGGGTTAATTGGAGATATGAGCCTCCTAAACTTTCCTGCTTGGGCTGGCTTCAAACCATGATCCTCAGATCTCAGCCTCCTAAGCAAGTAGGATTACAGGTATGAGCCACCAGCACCTAGTTAAAATCAATGCTCATCAATGAAAGTTTATTATGACACAGCCAGCCTTCAGAAGCACCCATTCAGCTCAATGCAGATAGTTTGGACTCTGCTCTGCAGCAGTAGCAAATGTCCATTCATCAGTGGTGGGACTATTTTGTGTCAGGATGGCAGAGATATAATGAGATGCAAAGAGTGTGTAGAACATTTGTGGCCTTGGACTCTGGGCTCAGCATTCCCCTCTTAAATTCATATAAATTTTGATGGATTGCAAAACTATGTAGGTGGTTAAAATATAAATATGAAAAAGGATGACTATCAAATGCAACATAGAGAATATTGTCTCAAGAGGAACATGTTTGGTTTTTTTTACTTGTTTGCTTTTTTGTTTTGTTTTGCTCAAGGCTAGCACTCCACCACTTGAGCTACAGTGCCCATTTCTGGCTTTTTCTGTTTATGTGGTACTGAAGAACTGAACCCAGGGCTTCATGTATCCTAGGCAAGCACTCTACCACTAAGCCACATACCCAGTCCCACATATTTGTTTCTTAAAGATACCTTCCTACCCCATTGGTTTGTCATACTACTGTCTATGTTTCTTTATATTCTGAAATAATCGTATGCAAATGAAGTAGGAAAAAACTGTTAGAAGAAGCATCACACAAAAAGTGGATGATGGTCACACAGTTGTGAAAATGTTAGTGGACATTTATTTTGTGTAACAAGTACATGTGATACTAGAACAAGAAGAAAAAAAGTACTTTTGCTTTAATACTAAGGAGATTGTTAAGAATACTTAGAACTTGTAAATTGAAAAAAACATGAGTTATATTTATAGTGGTTGTAGGTTGCTTGGAAGTAGTTTGAAGGATTCTTTTGCTTCTTTTGGAAAAAATGTAGTACTGGCAGGTTGCTGGTGGCTCATGCCTATAATCTAGGTACACAGGAGGCTGAGAGCTGAGAAAAGCAATTTGAGCAAGCACAGGCAGAAAAGTCCATGAGACTCATTTCCAATTAAACACCAAAAAAAAAAACCAGAAATGAAGCTGTGTCTCAAAAGAGGTAGCCTTTAGACAAAATCAGGGACAGTGCCCAGGTCCTGAGTTCAAGTCCCAGACTGGCAAAAAAAAAAAAGGAAAAAAAAAGAATACTTTTCAAACTTTCTACCGTAGGGTTCTTTTACTTTTTCAATCTCAAAGACTATTTCTGTTAGGGCCTAACAGGCAATGAAGAATACTTTAATATTCTAGTGAAACTTTTTTTCTTCTATTTGTGATACTTCCAGGGCTTGAACTCAGGGCCTTTTGCTCTTATTTGGCTTGTTTTGCTCACAGCAGGCATACTACAACTTGAGCCATCCCTCCAACCCAGCCTTCACTAATGGAAAATAGGGTCTCATGGACTCTTGTGCCCAGAATCTTCTAAATCTCAGCCTCCTGATTATCTAGGATTTTCATCTCGAGCTTCTGGTTTCTAGCTGAAACTTTAATTCTATTTATTCTGAGTTAGGATATTTTATTTTCTGGAAACTGACAGCAGTGAAAACAAATTTGTCTAGTAGAAATAAATTTGCTTAAAAATGAAAATGATAGCAGGTTAGATGAAAGATCACTGCCTGGATAATGGTTTCACTGCCCTGCTGGGTATTAGCCAAATCTAATGTAACAGTCTTAAAGTTAGATACCCATTTTGAATTGGAAACACGGTGTTCTCTTTAGACACTGACAAATGTAGTTGCTAACTTGCCAAACCCAGTCCACTTTAATTTATAAATGCATTAAAATGAAAAATGTAATAGCTAATAATGATTTCAGTTAAAGTAACTATTGGAATTTTAAAAAAAAGAACTGGTACTGAAACTGAACAAAATGCATGGGGATTTCAATGCCTTTCCAAACTCATAGAAAGTCTTATTACAAAACAGCATTCTTCTTAATTGCAGTATACTATTCTTCTCACCATATTGTTTTTTTTTCATTTCTTTGAGATGAGATTGAGAGATATTTTATTTATATTCTTAGGAAAAGCGCAAGGAAGAAAACAGAAGAAGAGAAATGGAGGAAGGAAGTCCACACAGTATGGAAAAACAGACCAGTGAGAGGGAAAATCAGCAAAGAACTCAATGAAGTTGCAATAGGACAAGAAGGGAGGAATTCTAGATACAGGTCCATTTGTTGTGCCAGAAACCGAAGAAATAAGAACTTCCAGACAACTTGATCACTTACCAGTTGGAAAGAAACATTAATTTGTATAAATAATTACATCTCCAATCATAGTTTTTCACTTTTCATACTTTTGGTACATTTTCAACTTAGATATCCATAATGTAGGTGATCCATATTAGGTTACGTTCTGCTGTCTTATTTGTTGGCATAAAGCAAATTTTCTGGTTATAATTATTTTCATTGACTATTGGAAAATAAGGAAACACAGTCAAAAACACCCAAAACCACATTGACCCTTGCTGTCTATCAGTTTCCTAATCTACAAGACACGGGGAGTCAGACGTCAAAGAGGATTGTCAGGATTACAGGAAATGTCCAGGCCACATCTGGCATATCACAGTTTCAAAAATAAAATTCATTTCCTTTGTATAACTCAGTAGTTCTCAACTGGGGGCAATTTTACTCTCCAGGAGACACTGAGCTATTTCCAGAGCCATTGTTGATGGTTGGCACCTCACTGGTATTCAGTGGGCAGAGGTCTGGATTGGGGGCTAAACATGGAACAATGTGCAGAGTCACTTTGGAGCAAAGGACAACCTAGCTCAGGAGACCCACGGTGCTGAAACTGGGAAAAAGATGCCCGTGCTGTACCACAATGCTACTGGTGTGAGGAGCTTTCAATGACAGCCCACCAGGACTGAACATGGCATGCCCAGAAATTTCTAGATCCACTGTAAGTCATCTGGGGGAGGGGAGTGGACAGAAGAGGGAAAACAGAATGAGACCCCTGTTGGAGCCCTTGGAGCTTGGCAGCATGCCTGTGTCTTCTGTGTTTCTGGGAGCTGTCCCCAAGGGACACCCTGCCGTGGTGGGATGTCCGATTTTAAGTGCAGAAAACTGAGGCTTCTGCATTCCTTCCGCATCCACGCCATGATCATTTTGCCTTTGCTTGTTTCCAGTCCCTTTCTAGCTCTACCTGTAAAATACCTTTTCTCAAATTAAAAAAAAAAGACTTAATGAGAATGAAATGGCATTATAGCTCAAGACACCATGAAGTGCTATTTTTGTAACTGAAGATGCAGGCTCACTCATCTAAGAAGAGACAATCCTTCCGGTCCTATGGGCATGCATTGGTGTTTCACTCTAAGCAAACAGAAGGACTTCAGTCATTCCCAAAGAGCCCTTCAGTGGTTCTCATTCCTTCAGTGGATCTCAATCTTCAACTTGAGGCAACTTTGCCATTTGTTGTTTTAAACACGTAAAAAACAGCAGAACGTTCTGAATGGGGAGGTGGTGGTGGCCAAAGGATAAATATGTTTTGTTGCCAGGAGACAGAAAACTATGCAGAATTTTGGAGGTCACATACTTCAAATGGCCAGCCGAGACTTCAAAGTGCAGACTATTTATCCAACAGGCTAGGACTGGGCAAAAAAAATTCTCTTGATCACACCCCAATTTAGCCCTTCTGCATCTGTACTATTGTCTTTGATTACAAAACACCATGATGTAGTCCAAATATGGATAATATTGCTGTCTATTAGCCAGCCAGCGAATCTTACCAGCACAACAAACCTCTCGTGTGTATCCACAGACTAGAGCTCACATGTGTTTTTGGTAAATAACAGCCAAAGATATCATTTTCTCAAGACATTAAAAATAGGAAACAATCTCACAGGCCAAGTTATTAAAAAACAAAACAGAATAGAACAGAACTAGTCACACCCACACACAATCGAGTTTTCTTTCTGCATAACAATCTATGTTGTCACACATGGTAGCCCCTTCAACTCATCTCAAAGAATTTCGGAAAACATCTGATGGTTGACTGAGGTCATGATGAGAGAAAGCCAAGCAATTTTGTCCCTAAGTTCTTTTGTTTTGTTTTGTTATTGTTGTTTTGTTTTTCCTCTCCCAGAAACCAGTGCCTTGTACTTGCCAGGTAAGTACACTTCCACCGAGCTAAATCTCCAACCCTGTGTTGTTTGTTTTAGCCCAAATAACTTGTACTATTGAACTTCCTTCCTCAGATTTTTATTCACCTCTAATTCATCTGGCTATAAAGGAGGTAAGGACCATGATACAACTCACTGTTACTCAAATAAATGATCCTGCCCCCTTGCAGGGGGCACTCTGGGCCTCTTGATTGTTCGGCAACCACTCTACTGCTCATTTTCAGATAGAGTCTCTTGTTTCTGCTCAGGGATGAAGTTGGATGAGGATTCTCTTCCTTCTGCTTTCCACATAGTTGAGACGATATAACTAATACACCATGTCCAGCTTTGTGTGTTCAGATAGGGTTTCATGAACTTTTTGCGCCTCAAATTGTTTTCCTCCCGATCTCTACCTCCCAAGTAGCTGGGATTACAGGCAAGAGCCACTGTGCACAGTGCTCTTTTAATCTATGAAAAGTTTAGTAGTCTCCAGATACTGGTGGCTCATGCCTGTAACCCTAGCTACTCAGGGGGCTAGGATCTGAGGATCACAGTTCCTGGACAGGAAAGTCCATGAGACTCTTATCTCCAATGAACCACCAGGAAACCAGAAGTAGAGCTGTGACTCAAAGAGGTAGAATGCTAGCCTTGAGCAGAAAGGCTCAGGAAGAGTGCGTAGGCCCCGAGTTCGAGCCCCACAACTGACAAAAGTTTAGCAGTGGATAGAATTCAATGGGCATTTTGCGCCTCTTCTTTCCTTGATCAAATCTGCTGTTAATTATTGATAAAGAATTTTCATCAGACCTACGATGTTCTGTTTGAGACAGCATGTTAAATTCAAGCAGATCTCTACATGTCACCTGAAAGAATCCAAAGAAAACGCTTGAGCTTGCAAAGCCTCAATGTTGGATACTGAACACTTTAACAAGGAACATTATCTGTGTACAACAAACCTGCTCCTTTTCACTACTCTAGAAAACATGGGAGGAAGACCAGGTGCTAGAGGAGAGCTCTATGGAACACCTCACTCCCTTATGGATCTATTTCATTGGAAAGTTGATCCCCAAAGATGGGGCTTGTCATATTTTGGTATTTATAACCTAATATTTTACCTGGTGAGCCTTCCACTCCTTCCACTAAAATTAATCAAACATCCTCCCAGTCAGTGTTAACGGTAAAGGAACGATCGATAACATTCAATAATAGTTGAATAGATCTATATGATGTGACACGACGATATTTCAGCATTTTTCCTTAATGGCCACTAGGCTATAGAATATTAGATATGTGGAATGTTAGGGAAATAAACTGGGCCCAAAGTATCCAAGTAAACGTTCTCACTTGCTTTGAACCTTCCCTTCCCAGCCTTGCAAGGAAGCAGCCGCACCAGGAGCTTTAAGTTATAGCAATGCCTGACTTCTATCCCATGAAATTCTGACTTAATTCATCTGGGAGGCAATGCATATTTTTTTTATTAGTCTTCCTAGATAATTCTTATTTGTAGCAAAGATGGACAACTATTGCTTTAGGGTCATGAAAACCTTCCCCTTTGCTCTACAGACTTCATCATTGTTCAGACTTTGAACCTGTAATTCCCATCACCCCTGAACTTGTACCATGAACACCAGTATTTGATGACTTCCCTGGAGGTTGGCACCGCATTCCTTACCCACAGTATCTTAAGTCTTTCTAGTCTCTTCCACAAGTGACTGACAATCTCACTGGCTACCTCAAGGCAATTCTTTTCAAATAAATTGTTAGGATGATTTTGTGCCAGTACTGGGGCTTGAACCCAGGACTGTGTGCTCTTACTTAGCTTCTTCACACAAGGTTGGTACTCTACCACTTGAGCCACAGCTCTATTTCCAAGACAACTCTTTAAATCTAGTCCTAAGGCTTTATTAGCTTCATGCATGTGATATTTCTAATGGGTCCTCAGTGCCCACTCTGCTTTTGACCTAAGTTCTGCTGGCTTTAATGGTTCAATACCAGCCCTGGTGGATCCCTAAGTCCCGGCTCCAAAGGCCGCGGTGTATGGACTCCTGCTCATCTGCAAGATAAGGATTACCCTATACTTAACTTATGCTCCCTAAATGTGTTCTTTAACAGCACTCCTGTAGCAATTTAGTATTTCCAGATGTGCATCATTCAACAAAAACAGTATTTAGGTATGTCTGATACTTTTGGGGGCTGAAAAAATGAATCACAAGAAAACAATGTTGTTTTTATTAAGAAAATGTAATGGATACACTCACACATCCTTTCCAGAGCAAGCCTGGTCTTTTGTGGTCACTACACTTGGCCCCTGAAACCCACAGGTGTGTTGGAATAACATCAGAGCATATTTAAAGGAATTATCTCAAATAGGATGAACGAATTGGGAATGTTCTAAAAAGGCATTCTGTAATATCATGGAAATTTAACCTCCTACTCTTTAAGAGCTGTGTGAGTGACACATAAAAAAATCATTACTTCCTTCTCTGAATTAACACGGAGTATAAATAAACATTTGAAGAGGTCTCCATGGTCATATTATTATGGGAAGCAGGGGCATGTGAAAGCAAAACTTCCCCCAAGAAAGTGCCCAGTGGGATCTGATTTATTCGCAGTACTGAATACCCTGGCACCAGAGGGCACAGCAGCTCTGATGAAGTCTGGAAAGGGAGGACCTGCTTGTTTACCGCCATCTGCTTTTGTTCCCTGGATGAAAACACACACATTTTCTGCTTGTTGCTTTTCTTGCATGAATAACAGAGATGAGCAGAGTTCCGTGAGTAGTGAATTGCATTCCAGTTGGCAAAGACTGAACAGGTCATTTTAAGACTTCAGAGCTAGACTGACTTCAGGGAAAGGACTACAATGACTTTAGAGAAAAACTTTATATCTATTCATTAATTAATCAATCTATTAATTTCTGTTGGAGTTCCCCATTTATCTCAAGGTTACATGCAAGGTTTCATTTCTTCTTGAAGTACCCATTTAATTTTAATTTTTTTCTACTGCTTTCTTATTATTTTTCTTTCTAACTAACTACATTAACTGCAGAAGCTCCTATCTTCTATGCATTCATCTTAAATATTGGAGACAAAGGACTTGGGCTATACAGCAGGAATCCACAGCAAGATGCACTGGCATCTTGTACAACTGTGTGATCTAGATATGCTACTTTGATTTCTGTATCTTGTTTTCTGCGACCAAGAAATAGATATAGCCCAGTGCCAATAGCTCACACCTGTAATCCTAGGCACTCAGGATGTCAAGATCTGAGAATCAAAGCCAGTTTGGGCAAACAAATCCATGAGACTTTAATCTCCAATTATCTAGGAAAAAGCTAGAACAGGAGGTATGGCTCAAGTGATAGAGCACCAGCCTTGATCAGAAAAGCCAAGCAAGAACATAAAAGCCCTATCTGAAACCTTGAGTTCAATCCTCAGTATAGGCAGATTTTAAAACAAAGAAGAGAAAAAAAGAAAAACAGAGATACATTAAAGAAAAAAAAACAGACACATGATTTGTGGAGACCAAAGTACAATACAAATTCAGTGCCTCTGCCAGTCATGGTAGTGATCTGAGGACAGCATAGGCCAAGTTAGGTAGCTGTTATCTCAAAAGCAAAAATTTTAAAAAAAGGACATAACAAGTGGGATGGGGGCCAGAATGACTTAAGTGGTAGAGGGTTGCCAAGCAAGAATGAGACCCTGGGTTTAACCCCCAGTATAAAAACCAAACCAAACATGTGGATTGTCTTATTCATAATTATTAAGGATTTACAATGGTGGTAACAAAGTATTAACCCAAAGGGGAAGGACCCTTCTAAGTACTGCACCTAAATCTGGACACACTAACAGTATGTATCATCCAATAATGTAAGAAATAAGATAACATATATAAAGTGCTCATCACAGTGTCTGTCACATGTCTGCTCTCATACACAAAAGTGTTATTTGTCTTGCTCTGTATTCTGTGTTACCAACTTCCTAACTGGCTTTATTTCTTCTTGCAGAATCTACCATGTCTTCCAACCACTCATCAAACAGACACTCGTGACTGGAGACACTTGCAATATTCAGGCATTGTGGAATAGGCTTTTCCTCTGGTCCCTAAAACCAGTTGGGGCTTGGCTTCCTTTTGAAGCCTTTTCTGATCTCAGGTAGAGTGTTAACTTTTGCGATCCTTGCTTGTTCCTATACAGTAGTACATGGGCCACTCTGGAGATGTAAAGATTTCTCTCACATCTCTCTGTCCCCTGTAACTGTAGAGCATCTCCCACCAGTACAGATGTCATTCATCTGTGTTCCTTGGCCCTAACACGCAGATGGTGTGAATCAATACTTGGCAAGTGAATGTATGACTTATCTGTTCCTTAAAAACTTGAAAACTATTCTTTTCATGCCATTGTGCTCCTGAAAACAGTCAAGTGTTTGAAATATTTTTCCCCAATAAGTGTATTGCAGCAAATAACCCAAGCACAGTAAGAGAAACAATACAGGTTGTCACTCATTTGTGAAACTGAAAGCTGACGTTACAGAGGGGTTGAATAGAGGTAATTAGAGGTGATCAAGGGTATGGGGAGGAATAAAAAAATGTCAAAATCCAGTTACATAATGAATTAGTTTTGTGTTCTAAAACATAGAAGAGTAACTAAAAGTTTTGACAATTTATTATATATCTCAAAATAACTATACAACACAGCATTTATATAAATAGCATTTCTGTATGTGATTATAGAACTATGTGTGTCTATATAATTTTTTTCTGTATGTGATATATGCAACTATGTTCTTTTTACACATGAGACTATGGAGACATGGAAGTTAAGTAACTTGCCAGGATCACACTTGGTAAACTACAGATCTAGAATTCTGTTTTGGAAGCCTAGATGCAGACTTTATGTCCTCAAATATCATATCCTACCACTTAACATACTCATATACTTTTTTGTGTGCTAGGACAATTATAACATACTTTAAGTACTATTTTTTCATATTTTGCTAGAACAGCATTCATTAAATATACGTTCTCATTCAGTCAGAACAAAAAAATAATTCATTTTGTATGTAAAAGTCAACCAAAACAAATAGAAAAAAACCCAGCGCCATCAAGTCATCATGTTTTTGCTTTCAAAGACCAATAACTTTCCAGTGCTCTTTCAGGGGAGATCTCAGTTGATAATCAGAAACATCTAAGAGTATAAAACATCTAGGTATAAAAGGGATACAGGAGATTAACATGAGAATGGAAGTAGTAGAAATGAATTCTGGTCCATGAAGCATCCAGGTTCTTGGGGAGACAGCATGAAAGAGAGGCTGGCCCAAGTCAAGGACATTTAGTGGAAAGGTGACCTTGGAGGAGACTGAAGAGCAGACATGTTAGAGCAGAACAACAAATCTATTCTCTATCTGTCTGGACTCATGTGCTGCCATACCTAGCTTTCTGCTCCTGAGTCCCATCAGGGTCACTCTTCCTGAGAGTCTCTCCCTGGAATATACCATCCCTTGGAGCACTGTGCACCTTTCAACCAAGTCTGAGCTCAAAGGGAGAGGACTTTGCTCTGTGTTAAAACACCCACCCTTTCTCTTAATTTTTCCATTCACTTGCTCTCCTTATTGATTTTCTTTTTGAGGTAAAAATAGGACCTTCAGAAGAGCAAAAGTAAGCTGGGTGCTAGTGGTTCACGCCTGTAATCCTAGGTAGTCAGGAGGCTGAGATCTGAGGATCATGGTTCAAAGTCAGCCTAGGCAGGAAAGTCCATGAGATTCTTATCTCCAATAAACCACCAGAAAACCAGAAATAGCACTGTGGCACAGGTGGCAGAGCGCTTGCCTTGAGCTGAAGAGCTCAGAGACTGTGCCCATGCCCAAAGTTCAAGACCCATAACTGACAAAAAAAAAAAGAGCAAAATTTTATCTTCCAATAACTCAATGCCCACGGCAAGGCCTTAGCACACAGAAGAAATCAATAAATGTACATTGAATAAACATACAAATGACTAATACTAGGAACTTTCAAAGAAAGAATGGTGTTCCTTAGGGTTAAAGCTAAGAAAATGTTTGGTAGGATGAAAGTAAAAAAGAAGTCATTAAATGAAGCAAGAAGACTTTCAATTAAGTAGTTTCTTGGGAACTTTTGAGCGAACAGCTGTTGTGAAATGGGTTGTTAGGACCATGGGGAATGGAAAGCAAATGCTATGGGTTCAGAACATGTAGGACATAGGGATTGTGTTTCCTTCCCTCACTCAGTAGAAGTGATGACAGAAGTCACAAACATTGTTGTATTAGAAAAAAAAAGCTCCACATCCAACAAAAATGGTGCCCTTTTGGGTGGAAATAATAATAATTGTTGTAATTGGTGGTGGTGGTCATGAGGCTTCCACTTAGGCCTTGGGCATTGTCTCTGAGTTCTTTTGCTCAAGGTGAGTGCTCTACCACTTTGAGCCACAGGCTCAATGAGTCTCATGACCTTTCCTGCTAGGGCTGGCTTTGAACTACAATCCTCAGATCTCTTCCTCCTTAGTAGGTAGCATGACAGGAGTAAGCCACCAGTGCTATTAAAAGAATACCTAAGGATGAAGTCAACTGGGAGGGTTTGATAGGGCCAAGGGAGCTGCAGGTTTCTATAAAGAAAACATGACAACCTGAAGAGAAATCTTTTATTTACCCTTATAGACTGCTTTTTCAGGTTATAATCAGTTCTATTCCTTGATAATTATTTTAAATATGGAGAACATTTGAGATAAGGTCAACAAGGTCTTACCGAACTTCTCTCTGGTTTATGCGGCCTGGTTCGTTAAAGACTATCAGCCACCTAACATTTATTGAGATCTTAGTGTATGCCAGCTTCCATTCACTCATACATTCATGGTACTGGGGATTAGATCCAGGGTCTTGAAAATGCTAAGCAAGTTCTCTACCACAAAGCTTACCTTTCCATTCCCTGGCTTCCATTTTAAATCCTAAACCTATATAAATGAATAATGTGCATCGACTCAACAAAGAAATTATTTCAAAGTATTTGGCAAGTGCTGTTTCAAGTACCTAGTAGCCTTTTAGAAACAACATACAAATGATTCAGTTGTCAGTGGGTGTAGTCTTGGAACTGGCTTAGATGAAGGTCAACATTTCAGAAATTTCTTTAGTCAATCAACCACAGCTATTTAACAAGGATACACCATAAACATACAACGAAATAAATTCGGCCAGAAAGCAAGATGATAAATAGATCTCACAATTTCTGAATCCTTTTAACACATTTTTATGATCACTTAGGCCCTGGATGTTATTCATCTTTGTAACAGAAATACTATTTCTTCTCTGCTCTGCCCTTAGTGATGTCACACTGGCAATAGTGGAAGAATTTACACAATGAAAATTGCCAAACACTACACATCAGAATTTATGTTTGGAATAGCTGGGCATTAAATAAATAAAATCAGCACACCAGTGAGCTTATCTTCAAATTGAAAACTATTTCATATATGTCTTTATCTAGGTAGGTGGGTTATAGTGTGGGAATTCCCATGGGCAAGAGTCATTATCTACAACAAACAACAACTACAAATAATTCAAATTCCATTTATCAGGAGTGCTTCTGAGCCAGTAAGTTTTTGAACAGTGTATATGTATTTTCTTAATCTCTTAGTACAGATTTTAAGGGGGTTCCACCATAAAGTAAAATTCTACTGAGTTAGTGTTACCATTGTGCTAAAAACACATTTTGCATTGAAGCCTGGCAAGGTTTTCATTCTGCAATAATGTTTGCTGTATTTGCTACAGCAGATAGCTATAGTAATTGCTATAGCAGATAGCTGTAGGGTTCATGCATGTGGAGAAGCAGGACTAGAAATTATTTGACAGGGAATTTAGGGCAAAAGATTAGTTTGGTGATTTTGGTTTATTTTAGAATAGCTCATTGTATTCCTCTTTCCAAATGTGAAATGACTGGCCTTGGAATTTCAATTGCTTAAATACATTTCTACCACTCAACAAGGAATTTTTTCAGACTTGAATAATGGGGGAGAAAACTGACCAAATTCTTGATATTTACAGATATAACAAATGTGTGTGCCAGGCTAGGCACACATGGCCTGGTCATTTTTCCAAGGTTTCAAAACACTTGAACATCTTTGCTCTCTCCTTAAGCATAATGGATAATTTAACTAATACTGCAAGTCATTAGCAGAAATATTTCTTAGGATTTTTTGGACAGGTTAATAAATTAAAAGGTTCTTTATGATTTAGTAACAACTCTCTTCCATAGAAAACTAGTAATGACAATGCTGGAATTATAAACTAATAATTACAAATACTGAGATTTTTCTGTTGCAAAAATCTATTCCAAATTATGTTTAATCATTCATTTACCCAATGATCAATATATATTGATTATAAAAAGCCAATAAATGGCCTATGGTTATGGCTCAGTGATAGATTGCTTGCCTGGCATTTGTTTAGTCCTGGGTTTGATGCTTACCACCACCAAAATAAAATAGACAACAAGTACTAAAAACCAACCAGCCAACAATACTTTGAGTAGACTATAAAATAATTTGGTGGTTGACACTTCAGGTTAAAATATTTATTGTCTGAAGCCACTGGTAAATTGATTCCTTTCTTCAAAAGCCTATAATATTACAGTGGAGAGGAATTAATTATCATAAATAGATGAACCCAGTGCTACTGTTTTTGTACTAACCACAAATAGTAACAGCTGTTTGAAAACGATTAACTAGAAGAATATACTGGTTTCCCTTAGTATAGGAACATAGATACTTAGCAGAATACAACTGCAAGTACTTTTAACTAGCAATAGAGTGAAGGAGCAAACATCACAAGGAAGAGCAATCTGAGATAAATTCTGTAGATATAGAACATCCCCATCCCCATTCCCCACCCCAGTCTCATGCTGTAAGTTGATTATGAATTTAAACAAAGCTCTGCATTGAATCTCAATTTCTCATCTTCAGAACCCGAGCTTGGGAGAAATAAGCAGTACTGGCCTACTCCACACTACTCTCAGGACAAAAGACAGAATAATCCAAAGATAGAATCTGAGTGTAAGAGAGCAAAAAGGAAAATAAATTTATTATTTATTTATTGTCGGTCATGGGGCTTGAACTTCGGGCCTAGGTTCTGTCCCTGAGCTTTCACTCAAGGCTAGTGCTCTGCCACTTTTGGCCACAGCACCACTTTTAGTTTTCTGATGATTAATTGGAAATAAGAGCCTCATGGACTTTCCTGCCTGTGCTGGCTTTGAACCATGATCCTCAGATCTTAGCCTTCTAAGTAGCTGGTATTAGAGGCATGAGCCACCAGCGCCAAGCTGAAAATAAGTTTTGTAAAAGTATAAATTTCTAATCGGGCGCCAGTGGCTCATGCCCCACAGCCACTACCAACAACAAAAAAGTATAAATTTCTATTACTATGGTGGGGATTTTTACCCACTCCTATGCTAGGAGATAGGTGGCAAGGCGAGAAGACATCTTTGGTTGTCATGACTAGATCTCTTCCGTGCTCTGGCACCTAGGAGAATTCCTATAGACCCTCCAATGTACAGCGAAGCTCCTTTGTAATGAGAAATCATACAGCCTAGAATATCAGTAGTGTTGGAATTGAGAACTTTTTATAATGATAGACATTATAACACTAAGGTACATAAAACATTGCTCAAAACAAAGGGCATATACAATGCCAATCACCGAGGCTTAATTTGCAATCCCTTTCTGGTCTAACAATGAATAACTTTTATGGACAGTGCTTTCTCTACCCAGGCAGCCACATGAACTGATTTCTTCATGCATGCTTAATACTGGACTTCGCACCTTGCGTGCTTTATTCTGATTCAAATTCATCATGAGTGACTGAGGCCTTTGATTTTATTAGTACAGAAAGTGATTGTAATTGTATCAAGAATGCTCTAGAAGTCAGTTGTCATTTTTTCTATCAGACAGCAATTGTCAAGTACCACGACCTTGAATGTTGTGATATAAAAAATAATAAACTTTATAGGAAAATGGAGTTGGGTGTCAGTTGTACAGCCCTCATGGGTTGTGTGGTAGTAAGCAATAGAAAAGACGAGACAAGCAGGCAGGGTTTAATCAAAGGTGTTTGAGTTTGATGGGAAAGGTACAATATACACAAAACTTAATAACCAAAGAAAGGCAAAATCCTGTCCTGGGCAGAAAGGAGAGAGGAAAAGATGAAGATTTGAGTGAACTCTCATTCCATCTCACATCCATCCACAGCTTAAAGAACAGATGATCAGAGAATTAAGGATGTTATCACAGTTGGAGATACAATTCATTCAGTAGTATTTGGCTCCTTAACTGGATGATATGAACTATTGTTTTGTGGGTACACACACACACACACACACACACACACACACACACACACACACACACACACACACACACACACACACACAACACACACACACACACACACACACACACACACACACACACACACACACACTATAAGAATTGAAACCAGAAGTATTTCAGTGTTCACCATAACCAGAATATAGAATCAACCCCAGATGCCCCTCAGTGGATGAATGGATCAAAAAAGAGTGGTATATATACACAATGGAAGGCTATTCTTCCATCAGAAAGAATGACATCGACCCATTCGTAAGAAAATAGAAAGACTTGGAAAAACTTATATTAAGCAAAGTAAGCCAGAGCCATAAGAAACATAAGTTTCCCTCATTTGTGGTAGCAAAAATTATAAATAAAAAATAAGAATTAAATACAGTGAAGGGACATAACATGAGCGATAAGTAAAAACGTTAGGGAAAATCATGTACCTATTTTATAAGCCTAACTTAAAAATGAAGGAAAAATTTTCTATCACATGTTTCCCCCCCTTAGCTTAAGCCAGAATGAGTCCTAAATCAAATTATTACCATTAAGTAGATTGTTATAGAGAATTAAAAGTATTGCTGAAGAAATACAAAATCCAATCTCAACTAGAAAATTCCACAGCCTAAGATTCCAAACATATCCCTAAACATACTAAACAATGGGAGGGGGGAAGTGGACATCAACTTCCAAGTTGAAAAGAAGCAATTTGCAAATAAATTTTCAAAGCACATAATTTAATACCGATGAATCGAATGAGCATTGGTATCACCATCTTGAAAAATTATCAGATTCATGCATCAAATTACTTTTTCCTCTACTGCAGGACAGAGTAGGAGAGACACTTGAACTTATAGGCACAGGAAGAAACTTCCTGAACAGAGTCCCAGGGTCACAACAAATTGGAGAGAGACTCAACAAATGGGACTACCTTAAAATAAAAAGCTTCTGCACAGCTAAAGCTATCGCAACCAAGCTAGAAAGACAACCAACTAATTGGGAAAAAATATTTACCAGCAATATATCAGACAAGGGGTTAATATCCAGTATATTCAGGGAACTCAAGAAACTAATCCCTCCCAAACCTAACAAACCAATTACTAAATGGGCAAAGGAACTAAAGAGGGGCTTCTCAGGATGAAGAAATAAAAATGGCAAAGAAACACATGAGGAAATGTTCATCATCCCTGGTGGTGAAGGAAATGCAAATAAAGACAACCCTGAGATACCACCTTACCCCAGTCAGAATGTCCCACATCCACAAATCAGCCAACGACAAATGCTGGAGGGGATGTGGAGAAAGAGGCACCCTATTACACTGCTGGTGGGAATGTACACTTATACAACCACTTTGGAAAGCAGTCTGGAGGGTCCTCAGAAAGGTAAAGATTGACCTCCCTTA
>NW_012267240.1:13416815-13557717 GCF_000151885.1 Dipodomys ordii
AAACAAAGGAGGAGGCTACAATGCTTGATAAGAAATGTACTCATTATCTTGCCCATGTAATTGTAACCCCTCTGTACAGTATTTTCACAATAAAAAAAATTACTTTTTCCTGAAATAAGGGTTCAAACCTCTGGTGAAATGTTCCCTTAGCACGAGAGACCCTCTCTTGGCTTCCTTTAGAAAAACATGTCCAGAGCTGTTATTCTTTGTCTCCTGATCCCCATTCACCTTCTTCAATACCCCTAACAGCATGCATTTATTGATTGGTTGGTTGGTTGATTTGGGGTCTCTGGTCTGCACTGCACAACGTAAGTTTCTTTGGAAGTGGATTTTGTTTTTCCTCAAAGGACTTCGGGTCCCCAGTGCACAGGACAGGTAGTCAATACAATTAGAGGCATAAATTAAGTCTTCCAAGCAACAATATTTCTTTGCATAACAACTAGTCTTTAAAAATGACATCATATATATATATATATATATATATATATGTAACATCAGTAACCTAATATCAATTTTAAATGACTGTTCTATTGCCATTCTAGCTGTTTAATGATATTCCTCTGTTGTGCCCATGCTTAAAAACATATGCCTTTCCTGATTCTAATGTTTATCAGGACCTTCTTTGTAAAACAAATGAGAACATATAGGAACCAATAAAATCCACAGTTTCTTACAGGTCTATGGGTCATGCCTAATGCCAGGCATGATAGGAAGGATGGCTGGGATGAACCATAGAGCTTTGCTCTCATTCAATGGAGATGCTCACGTTCCTGTCAAGTGCTGGCTTCAATATAAGAATTCTAATGTAAACTGGGAGCTAGTGGCTCATGCCTATAATCCTAGGTACTCAGGAGGGTGAGATATGAGGATTGTGGTTCAAAGCCAGGCTGGTGAGGAAAGTCTACCAGAAAACTTGAAGTGGTGCTGTGGCTCAAAGTGGTACAGTGCTACCCTTGAGCAAAAGAGCTCAGGGACAATGCCCAGGTCCTGAGTTCAAGTCCTACAACAAACAACAACATAAAATTTGAATGTCACAATTCTAATGTAACTGCTAGAGATGTTATGTCTCCAGCTTCCTGTCTCTCAAACCTCTCCCATCCCCCTTCCTCTTCTATCTTCCATTCTATCTTCCCTCTTCCCCTTCCATTAGCTATGTCCAGATTCATTCTCTTTTGTCTTTCCTCATTAAAGGGTAAGATAGCAGAATGAGGTCAGAAAGTTGCCATTTGAATGTTTAAACATTTTAGAAACATAACAAGCAACAGCTTCCTCTTGACTGAACTATTGAAAAATGTTCATTTTAGTGGAAAAAAGTCATAAGGAGCAGAAGAGAATGACAATGATATCGCTTTCTAAAGTATTGCTTAAAAATAAGAAAGTCATATGACAGTGCATTCAAACCAAAATGTTTGTAGTTTGGTTTCATTATTATTTTTTCATTCGCATTTCAAAGTAAGTTTCTATCCAAATGTCACTGATTTCAACGTTCCTTCATTTTCTGCCTGATACCCCTACACCTCATTGACATTTTAGACAAAAAGGTCAATCGTTCACCCCCAAATTTGTCCAGTCATACCCTTGACTCATGTTGCAAAGAGCCAAATGTGTCAAACGTATCTTCTGCTTTTCCTAACTTGGCAGCTCCAACACCTGGCTCACTTAGGGTTGTTTTGGCAGACTGATGTGTAGCCAACTTACTATTCATTATGGCTCCCACAGCCAGTTCTCAGGAATTGTTGAAAGTGACCTTATGGGAAAGCTCAATACTAAGCCAATCAGTCATTGTTAATACACTCACAGAGTACAGGTGAAAAATTATACTGGGGGTGTTGAATGCAACTCAGTGCTTGTGTGAGTTCCTGGGTTCCATCCCTTCTACTTTAGAAAACTGAAATGAAAAAAAAAATGTACACCTAGGATTTTTTTATTTCAAGAAATAAAGGTCACATAAAACTTTGGTGAATATTATCTGGATGTAAACCCATGATACTTTTCTTGTTTTAGCTAACTGAATCAGTGCTAGTCTAGAGAATTCATCTTTGTTGGTCCCTGAAAATGGTTAAATTAATGGTGTTTTATGATCATGGATGTGAAGATTTCTATTTTTCCATATCTTTTTTTGAAGGGGGAAACTTCTTGCTGTAAATTCCAGAATATTGTCTGATTTCATTCAAGGATTTCTTATCTTTTTGCATTCATGATACCATATTACAAAGCTCTTTTCCTGTGTCTATTAATATTATTTCATTCATGCATCAAATAATTATTGAACCTGCTAATTGGGAGCTATCATTGTATGGAGAGCTAAGTATCTTGCTTGTGGTAAACAAAATAGATAATATATGATCTTTCTTTTGAACTTCACAGGGCAGAAAGGGTTCAGAAACCAACACCTGTACAAGATTGCAACTTATGATGCCTGCCATGAGAAATAATAATAAAATCTTTTAATCAACTCTTTTTTTAAGTTTTTCCAAACACTTCCTTGCCTGGATTGATTTTCTTCTCTGTTCATTCCAGGATGTCCCATAGAAGGTTTAGTCCTTACCCCTGGACCATGGCTTTATGAGCTAAATGGACTTTTACATCCTCATTGAGTTTCTTTTTATTTGTTTATATATTTTTATTGTAAAGATACTGTACAGAGGGGTTACAATTAGATGAGTAAGGTAGTTGAGTATATTTCCTATTAAGCATTGTTACCCCACCTTTGTTTTTCCCCTACCCCTCATTGGGTTTCTAGTTGAAGAAATACAACACTTATATTTTCTTGTTGTTTCCCTAATGAATTTTAACTAAAGGACCTCAAATCCTGAAATTTTTGTCTAATCACATTTTAAAAAATATTGTTACCTTAATTTTGCACCTTCACTTACAATAAATCTACACTTGGCCTTTCCCATGACTTTGAATACCAGTACAGTTTCTTTGGTCTGCTGATTTCCCAAAATCACTTGCTTCTTCTTCTCTGTCTGGCTTACCTCCCAAAACCCAGTCTTTCCCCAGTTCATTCCTTAGCAACCCAGCTGTCCTTTCTCTTTGGCTGTCTTAATCTTTTAACACTAAACACAATCTCAAACATTTTCTTGGGTTACTGTGAAGTACTTGAGAATTTCAGTACATACTCTTCATCAAATTTCACCATGACAAAGAAGTCATCACAGCTTCAATAGACTTTTTTTTTCATTTTTCCCTTTATCTCAATCGGCCCTTTTTACTTTCTAAGAACCTCTGCTCAACTCCACCAAGACTGATGGGAACCTAAATACAATTTGCTCAAAATTTATGTCACCAACCACAAAAAGTTGACATCTTATTATATGTGTTCTGATGTTCTTTTAAATTCTTTCTAACCCTAACCCTTTGCATTTGGTCTTCTTTTCTTCCACTTCTTCCCAAAATTTGTTCTCTGCCTACAAGTCTGCCTGCCTCACTTCAACTTCCGTCTTTTCCATGTTTCCTCCTTCTGGGAATAGCCTAAATTTTGCTTATTTCTATTCTCATCACTCACATTTTCTTTATAACTCACTGCATTTTTATTTTGCTCATTTCATTTTTGAACTTGCTGCTTTTGTGGTGGAAATTCTCCAGCCCCTGCTTTGTCTTTTTCCAAGATCACAACAAAATGTTCTCTTGCCGAAGTTAATTTTAATCCAGTCAACTCTTTTCTCCTACTGAAATCCCTCTTCACCTTTAGTTACCATATCGGATACTGTTTCTTGGCCTCGCTCCCTGGCAGCTCCTCACTTTTCATTGCATTCTCTTACCATGTGAGAATTGCTTTTTAAAAAATGGTGTCAGTAAGCATAGCCTGGCTTCCCAGTCAGTTTTGTTTGGCTTATAATGTTGAGTGTGCTCGTTTGTATTGAAGCCAACAAATGAGGAGAATTTACACAAAACCTTGTCATCTGGTGTGTCATGAAAAGACATAATTCATATTAACTATGGAATAAGGCTAATAAAAGAAAGTAGAAAGCCAAATACATATAAATGGATATTTGATGGCGAGGTAGTAGCAAAGACTCTTTCATCCTGTAAGAACCACAAGTCATGTTCACTAAAGATTTCGAGGATTCATGCTGAGGTTTTACTGAGTTAATTATGTGTTCTGTTCCCAAACCTGTCATTTTATCCACATGTTTACTTTTGCAGTCTGTTATTTGTTGTATCTTATATTATTCCCCAGTCTTACTTCGAAATAAGTTTGACTAAGTGTACTTTAAGTTATTTTCCTTCTGCATGACCAGTGTAAGATTTAAACCCCAAATTCTGTTCAAATACACACACACACACACACTACACTAGATAGATGACATTTTTGTCTAGAGATGTTACATTTATTTAGTTATATTTATGGCCCCAAGATTTGAACTCACAACCCTGGACTTACTAAGAATGTGCTTTATCCATTGAGCCACTTTACCAATCCAGTCCATTTCTGCCAAATTATTTTGGGTGCCAATCCTAGTGCTTCAACACAGAGTCTGGACACAATCTCTTAAAGGCCTTTTCACTCAAGGTGGGTGCTCTACTACTTGATTCACATTTCCACTTAAATGGAGATAAAGGTCTCAGATCTCAGCCTTTTGAGTAGCTAGGATTGCAAGCATGAACCTGATTCTGCATTCATTATTTTTAAGATACTTCTTTATGCCCAGTCCAGCATGGACCGAGATCTTCCTATATGTGCTCCTGTTTGTAGCCAAGATGGCTCCACACATCCACAGATTAAGATGGAGTCTTAAAAACGTTTATACTTGGGCTGGTCTCCAACCTTGATCCCCTAATCTCTGCTTCCCAAGTAGGTAGGATTTCAGGCTTGACCCAGTGATTTGAAAATCATTAATTTCCAAAGTGATAAAAATTCCCATGGCAAAGAGGGTAAGAATGGAAAATAGCTAAAGGTGGGAAGTTAAGAATCATCTGCATAAGAAAAGCTATTCTCTGCGTTTCTCCCTTCACTCCCTTGCATAAGACCACAAAAATATATATTCTTGGCAGTGATTAATCCTAAAGTTCTATTTCTCAAACTTGACACTTCAATTTCCATTACATCTTCTTCCAAGAATAATGCATACATCCTTCTGCCGAGGAAATAAAAAGTGAGAGTAGAAAATACTGCATGACCTCTAAGCAAAAAGACCATCCTTGTTTTAATTAAGAAAGAGCAGAGAGCGATTTCTTCTTGAGACTTAATCAACCACATCAAAATGTTAGCCTACCTACTGTAATTTTTAAACTCCTAATAGCATACAGCTAACATATTTGAAAGATTTACTGATGTTTTGAAAATAAAAATCCGGGCAGACCATGGGAAGAATAAATGTCTGCACAACAACAGCATAAATCAAGGTGGTGTTGCTTGCATTTGATTTCTTGCCTTGGAGCCTCCTAGCATACTGAGCCTGGTTGCCAGGTAACCAGGGCAGCTTTGCTGAATATAGATATTAACAGGTTTAGGTTGCACTGAAAAAAAAATGGAGTGAAAATGATCACAACACAAATGTGTTCTTCACCTGGCAATTGGGGAAACAAGCAAGCTTTTAAATCAGTATTTCAAAACAAATGTATTTAATACCTATTACTATGCTCCACAACTCATTGATCATACAAAGATAGTTCATTTCTTTATTTGAAGAATCTTGCTGATTGTGTATTGTCCCTTGTCACTGTGATTTGCAAATCTATGTTTAAAAACACTGGTAGCTCCTTCCTAGAAACTGAATACATTTCAATCTCATTCTAATAAGAGGGAGAATAACTTTACAATGTTGTATGCTCAATAGTATATACAGTCCAAGATGTTGAATGCCAACACTTGCTCTAGAATTTTGTCATTTGTTGTTGGAAGTGTATGGACCACCTCTATCAGTCCTCCAAAAAATAGACTAGAAAACTGATTTCAGGAAGATAAATAACTAGAGCTACCACTAGTTAAAGATAGAACTAGGAGTGTACCCACATGAACAGCTCACCTCTCTGGGTAGTCAGGAGACCATCCAGTCAGGCCTCTCATCTTCATTTAACCTCCTGCTTGGCTTTTGTTGTTCAAGACTGGAGCTACTTGAGCCATACCTCCACTTACAGCTTTTTTCTGATTACTTGGAGCTAAGAGTCTCATGTACTTTTCTGCTCAGGCTAGCTTTGAATTTCAGTCCTCAGATCTCAGCTTCCTGCGTCTCTAGGATAACCAGTGTGAACCACACTGCTCCCAGCATCTCTCATCTATTTTTTACATAAGATTACTGGGAAAGTAGCAGAAAATAAAGCATCTCAATGGGACTTCAGCACCGGCTCTAATGAATAGAAGTAAGTGTGTTATGTGAGTCATGGACATGTTGATATGCATCTCTACTTTCCTTACTCTTTCAAATATTGCTCACATCTTACCTATTCATCTATATGCCCTCACAGCCTTGGGGGGGGTGGGGGGGGAAGCGAGAAATAAAATCTTTATTTCTTTATCTCCAATGGTTACACCAATGTCCAGGAAAGTATGAACCTGATTTCCTTCGCTGTGAATAACATCATGAGACGAAGCGACCTACATTAAGTTTCAGACTTCAAACACCTGCTAAGCCAAGCCACATATGGTGGCATACACCTATAATCCCAGTATCCAACAGGCTGAGGCAGGAATATGGTTGAATTCAAAGTCAGTTTGTGTTACATAGTGATATCCTTTCTCCTGTCCACCTAAAATAGGACATTTGCTTATGGGTATGAATCTATGAGACAAAGAGTCTATCTCTGCTCAGCTCAGGTTGCAAATATCATCTGCCTACAAGATTAGAAAAATCTAACCCACACTTGATGTCATTCATATTAAAAATATATGTGCTATTATTGCTGCTGCTGTTCAAGTCTGCACGCAACAAAGGCGAAGGCTGTCGTCACAAAGCTTCCAGCAAATTACTTAGAAGGCTTCTCATCAGGTTCTGGAAATCACTAAGAAAGAGAGTACTGCAAAGTCTATTCAACAGCTTGTTGCCAAATGATTGATTCTGTATCAGACTGGGATGCCTGGTATGAACAATTACAAGAAATCTATTACTATTGTTTCTTCTTTGTGCTTCAATAGGTTGGTTGCATTTTTTATACCCAGCCTTCCTATCTTAAATAGCATACATTACACAGACTATTTTGGGGGCACCCAGGGAGGAAGAAATATCAATCTCCTTCCCATGCATAAGCAGTGGATATTCCTTGTGGAACTTTGCAAATCAAGCAGAATAAAGACAAGAACCCTATCAATTACCTTTTTCATTTTCTTTTTTGCTGGTCCTGGGGATTGAACGCAGGGCTTGGCTGCTGTTTCTAAGCCTCTTTGTGCTCAAGGCTAGCACACTACCACTTGAGCTACAGTGCCACTTTTGGCTTATTTGAGTAGTTTATTGGAGATTGAAGTCTCACTGGGCCTTTTCTGCCTGGGCTGGCTTTGAACAGAGATCCTTAGATCTCAGCCTCCTGAGAGGCTGAGACACCAACACCTGGCTGTCATCTACCTTTGGAGGTTTACCTCAGTGCTACCAGAGAGCAAAACCAGCTCGTGTCATTCTTTAGGCTGGACACAGGAAGATAAAGTTCATAAAGAGTTTGGAGCTAGCAAACTGTGCCAGGATGAAAAATACCGAACTTGTGTGGTGACAAGATTGCTAATATGTTTGCACTTTGGAATTGAGAGTCCTCCTTCTTTTCTTGAACAGAGTGGGTGTTTGCTCTGTACCCTGGAAGTTTCCATGTCACCTTCATTTTGGGGGGGAAGAATGAAAATTAAATTTGTCATCTTCTCACATTGTCTCATTTTCTTGAGAGTAGCTAGTTCTTAGGAAATTCCCTCTTTCTTTCTTTCCCAGATTAGTTTGAATGCTCAGTTCCGTTTTATGCCAGAACCCATGGTATCATTGAGTTTGCTTGTATTTGAAATGTTATTGTGAAAGGAAAAGATAAACATCAAGATTCTTGTGCTGTATGTTTACACATAGACACATGTTTAGATGCGTACTATTAGTTCTCGTAACACAGATGTAAAGTTACTATACCCAAGGGCTACAGCTACACCTGTGGTGGCAGCCCTTCCAAAAATCTGTTTTGGTTTGGGCTTAGAAGAAGCAGTAGCTATTAAAGGAGTGTGGAATGAACTAAGGAGCAGAAGTGCAAATGGAGCTACAGAGGGAAGAATGGTCAAGCATGCATAAAGGACAGAGATTTTTCTCTATGAGGAGCAAGATTAGAAGTGTAGGTTGATATTTGACCCTGGGTACTCTTCAAGGTCAGGAAATAAATAAACATTAACAAAGTAACACAGTCAGGATGAATTCTTACTGATATTTGTTAGGCTATCCCTTGTTTTTAACACACATCTCCCTTGCATTCTTACAATTATTCCTCACAGTCACCACTGGGGTGTGTATAAGGGACCCTATTTAGTGAATAAGGTGATTCTTTTTTTGACTATTTTATTTATTTATTTGTGCTGGTCCTAGGACTTGAACTTAGGGCATAGATGCTGTCCCAGAAATTTTTTGCTCAAGGTTAGTGCTCTTATCATTTGTGCCACAGCTCCACTTCTGACATTCTGGAAGCTTATTGGAGATAAGAGTCTCATCGACTATCCTGCCTGGGCTAGCTTCAAACCATGATCTCAGCCTCCTGAGTAGCTAGGATTTCAGGCATGAGCCACTGGTACCTGGCAATATAATGATTATTAAAGAGATTAATTTGCCCAAAGTCAGAAGGCTTTTACTTCTCTGCCTAATAACTCCTCCACCATGTAATTTCAGAGTACCAGCACCCAGAGACCTTTTCAGAGAGTTCCAATATTCCCAGTCCACACTTTCCCAACTCCTTTCTAAGTGAGTCAGCCAGTAATACTCTGTTTTCACAATGAAAATGGCCATCTACTGCCCAAACCAGAGGCCTTCCTTCTGAGAATGAAGGGGGTATTATTGCTAATTGTGGGCAACAGATATAATTTGGGATGTCTAGTTACCACTTACATATGCATAATATACATACATATTACATATAAAAATATATAATTTATAAAAATATAAAATATGCATTGAAATATATAAAATATGCTTTAATATGCAGATATATAAGATATAAGTGTATACAATATACAATGTATATAATATATAATATATAATTATATATTTGTGTTATACACAAATATATATATATATATATATTCTTGTCTTGATGGATCTAGGGCCTTATGTAGGTTAGGTACATAGCCTATCACTGAGTATTACCCAAACCCCACCCTGATTTTAATAAATGCCTCCACAAGGATTAACATTTGTTTAGTAACTTAATTTGAATTGCTCATGGTAAAAATCTTCACTTTTTCTACATTGGAAAGTGGCATGCCTCATCTTGTCTCCATCTACAAACTCACAGGGTCCCCCAGAGCAGTTTTCTCAGTGCAGAAGGAACCTGTCCTTGTTCCCTCTGTGTTGTGCTTTATCTGTAAAGGAAGGCTGCCCCATCTATCTCTCTTACATACAGTGGAACCTCCAGATGTGGCCTGTTCTCTCTAGAAGGATGAACAACCTGGTTGGCCAAGGCAGCTGATGTTTCCCAGAGCAAATGCTCTGCTACACTCAGGCAGGAATAATGGACACACACCCCCACCCCAAACTCTGTTCTTTGAACAAGTTGTGGTTTAGGCACACACTGTAAATTCATGTTTTGGGGTTTGGGGGTTTTGTGTGTGTGTGAGGAGGTGTGGGGGAGGCTGTTGTGGGGCTTAAACTCTGGGCTAGGCACTATCCCTGAGCTCTTCAGCTCAAGGCAAGTGCTCTACCATTTGAGCCACAGTGTCACTTCTGGTTTTCTGGTGGTTAATTGGAGACTAGAGACTCATGGCTTTCCTGCCCAAGCTGGCTTTGAATTGTGATCCTCCTTTCTCAGCCTCATGAGTAGCTAGGATTACAGGCATGAGCCACTGGCACCAGGCTAAATCCATCTCTTCATCTAAAGGAATGATTCATCATTGGTCTTCCCATTTCTGGGCCCTCAAAGCCACCATGATGACATCTAAGATGATCTATGGTATATGTGATAAAGACTTCTGTCTAGAAAAGATGCCAGTATGACTCCCTTCACCGTTTAGGCTTCATTAGTTTAGTAATCTCAAGATTCTATCATATATGACATTCTTTTCTGCATGGACTTAAGTTCCTTCTTTTTGCCATTTCCCCAACAAAACCCCAAAGGGCTGAGCAAGAGCTTATCTGATTTTTCCCACCTTCCTTGTTTGCTGTTTTTACTTCCTGATCCCCAGATTCAGAACCTCCCAAGCAAAGACCTTGGCCACAAGAGATGCACCTCAGCATCTCCATGGAACATTCATGGCCGCCAAACCCACTGTGATTTCCCCCTCGGTCTCACACGTTAGAACTAGAGATGTCATGCCAGCAAACCAGAAGAAAGAAATTCCACCTAAAGTTTCTCCACTCCACACTAGGACTCAGATCCAAAGGTGGAAAGAAGGTAGAGAGCAGCAAGCAGGGGCCCCTCTATCTCCAATAGCCTGTGCTTCCAAATGCTTCAGTCTGCAAACCTGCAATCTTAGGTTGGACTGCGAATGCTTAACTTCCCTAAGGGCAGGAAGGAAGGAAGTTTGAAAACAATCTGATATGCTTGGAAATGAATGAGAATTAAGGAAGTTTGTTGAACAGAAGTGTTTAGAATGCATGGGCAAAGAAATCATTTCTAAGTAGAGGCTGCCACACTGTTTATAGATCCAAAATCCTAAATTATTAACTTAGTGTTTCTTCAGTGGGGGTGGGATGGCCAGGACAAAAGAACAAACTGGATTTTAATAAATTACTTGAGCATTTTGGCACAGTGTAAGTACTTTATATACACAATTGTTAAAATATTCCTGTAGGAGAAGTTTCATCATCCTCCCTTAGCGCATGAATACACTAAACCTCAGGTTAATTATCCCTCCAAGGACACACAGATGGCTGCAGAATTAGGATTAAACCTTGAATCTGTCTCTGCAGATACAACACATTGCCAACAATTTTTTGAGTTTGAGGATATGAGATAATGTCATCAAGCTCAGAAACTGGAAAGAGGTTAGCTTTGATATAGGAAAATGTCGACGTGTTTCCTTTTACAAGGCTAAGAACCCTGTGAGAGGTGAAGTTCTACAAAATATGGATTAAAAATTTATTGTAAAGATACTGTACAGAGGGATTACAGTTACGTGAGTAAGGTACTGAATGCATTTCCTATCGAGCATTGTTTACCCCCTTTGTTTTTCCCCTACTATCCCAAATATGCTTTTTAATAGTGAGAAAATACAACTAACTGGACCAGACTACACAAAACACACACTTCTAAAGGCATGGTGATTAGCTATATTATGTATATTATACAATCATATTCACTAATGCCAACAAGGTATCATCTCTCACGTGGCCAAGATTAGAAATAAAGTTATTATGTTTATATTTATGTATATTCTTGGAGGAAAAAACTGCCTCAAGTGGGTGTATATGGAAGCATCTTAATGGCTAGGAGTATAACTAACTTGTTTATATACGCAGACACGGCAGACACATGCTTTCTTCTCCAGTGTGAGTGAAGTTGAAAAAAATGAAAGCATACATAAGTGTCTGAACTACAGTAAGTATAATCCCCCTAATGCTTCTTCCTAAAGAAAGGGAGTGGCAAACATCATGGTACAGAAAGAAACAATCCACAATCTGCTACTGTCTGAAAGACCAGTTATCTCCCTGCTGCTAAGAACATGCAGATGGAATTCAGGAATAAAGTCAGCAGGAGGTAAATCTCTAAGAAAGTCCTAGACTTGAAACTATTCAGCCTGAACTTGGCCAAGACACAAGCAAGGCAGTCAGAGAGGAGAGGAAAATGCAAAACAAAAACAAATATAGTGACTCTTGATGATCTGGAAGACATCTACATGGGATAAAACATATAAATGAGTTCATATGACCAAGGGAAGATAATGGACTCTTGTCCCTGGAGATGCCTTTCCTCCCTCAGCAAGAGGTCACAGTCTCAACCTTTGTGTGGTATGTCTGGTAGTCAGGTTAGCGTGTCAGCCAATTTATACTGCTATCTCTTATATAACAGCAGGTACATACTGAGTTTACAAAGAGCACCTCTATGAAGAAATGGAAAGCAACTCCAAAGTTCTGTTCTCTTTGCTCTGTGAGCTTAAGTACTCACCATGTTCTGTATAATTTCCCTTCATCTTTTAAAATGCATGGATTCATTTCTTATGGTGCACAATACAGAGAACAAAAACTGTGGATAAAACGTACTGTACCCAAAAATTATATAAAATTTCACAGATTTCGAATGCTACAAACTTCAATACAATTGGTTTCAGTTCTTCAGAATTCAAAGAACAGCATGAGAATTTGTACCGGGTCAGGAACTTAAGGGGGTTCTTTTATTTTTATGTTTCCAAGGTGAAGAGACATTTCAATAAAGTAGGTCAGTCTAGAATAAAGGAAGGTCTGCATCTCTAACTGGTCTCTGTATTTCTCCTTAATAAACATCTACACAACCATATCCCAAAAACCAGAATTCTGATCAGGAACACTAGTGCATGAGAGAAGGTAGAAGCAGGAGAATGGTTAGTGTGAGACTAACCTAGACTACATAATAAGATGCTGTCTTATTAATTAAGCAATAGGCAAAATAGGATTTGGAATAATCATTCACAGTCATCGAACACATGACATTTCACTGTAACAATATAATTATGTATTATTTTATTACAGATAATTTATCAATTATAAAGGTACAACAAAAATATAAATTGCTATTGGAAGAGCTGTACTCTCTAAATCTGGGCCCTTAATTCCAAGCCATCCTTTTGAATATCACCTTTATTTAAAAATGTCTCCTAATTTCTCTTAGACCCAAAACATCTTCATGTGCAAGAGAAAACTGGCTGGAGAAGTTAAAAAGAGAAGAAATTTCCCAAGTCTTTAAGAGCCAGAAAGAATTGTTTGAACGTGTCCTGATGCTCATCCACAAATCATACCTCACTCCCTTCTCTCCCTCCTTCCGGCCATCTGTGACCTTATTTGGAAACTGCCCATGTGTATTTCCTGTGGTGCCTCAACCAGGAAGCATTGTAACATGGATCTCTGATGGTTGAATGGAAAGACTTATATGTGTCTTGGAATCCAAAGGAACTGGGGAATTACTGAGGACATGCAAGTACAGTCGGTCTGCCTTATTTGGTTTCTGCGTTTACAGATTCAAAACCAGGATCAAACATATCTGGGGGAAAAATGAATCTATTTTGAACATGCACAGACTTTTTCTTATCTTGAATCTCTAAAAAATCCAGCATAATAACTATTGACATAGTACTTACACAATAGGTATGACACATAATGTGGAGATCATTTTAAGTATTTGGGAAGATGTGTAGGTTATAGGAAAATAAGCCATTTTATACCAGGGACCAAAAGCCCTTAGATCCTAGAATCTATCTCTTGGAAAGGCAATACATACAAAAAGACACAAGAAATTCAGAGAATGTCACTATAGTTCAGCTACATTGGCCTTGAGTTACTCATACATGCCAGAACTGCTCCTGAGTTAGAACTTTTGCAACGAGCATCTTATTTTTCTTGGAATGCTTTATGGTTATTATTTCTGGCAGTATTGGGGTTTGAATTCAGGACCTCCCTCCTATGAGGCTAACACTTTTTTCCTTGAGCTGTATCTCCAGTTCTGGCTTTTTAAGTGGTTAACTGGAGATAAAGTCTCTCCAAGTTGTTTGCTCAGGTGGGATTGGAAGAGAGATCTTCAGATCTCAGACTCCTGTGTAGCTAGGATTACAGATGAACCTGTAATGAGGCATGAGACCCAGCACCCAGCAAATACATTATTTTTAACATTTTCTCATAGCTAATTCTGTTAACTTTCTTCATATCTCTGCTCATATAGGTTTGGCCAAACAATCTGCAATGCACCCCTTTTTTATTTGTGGTACTTCCTGACTTCTTCCTTGTTTCATTTTATTGTGTGTGCACATAAGCATGTGCACCAGTCCTGGGGCTTGAACTCAGGATCTAGGTACTGTCATTGAGTTTTTTTGCTCAAGGTTAGTGCTCTACCACTTGAGCCACAGCTCCACTTCCAGATTTTTGTTTTTTGGTTTTGGTGGTTAACTGGTGATAAAATTCTCACAGACTTTCCTGCCCTGGCTGGCTCTGAACTTCAATGTTCAGATCTCAGCCTCCTGAGTAGCTAGGATTATAGGCATGACCCACCAGTGCCTGGCGTAGTTTACTTCTTACGTAGCTCTCTCATGCTTATGTATTTACCTTTTGTTTGACTCCCTTCACCAGAATGTAAGTAATATGAAGTTTATTTTTAGGTTTGGGTACTACTGAAGATTGAACTCAAGGTTTCAATGATTACTAGGCAGGACCTCTACCACTTGAGCCATGCCTTCAGCCCTTATCACTTTCGCTGTTTTTTCAATAAGTTCTCCCATTTTGCCTGGTTTGGTCTGGACTATTATTCTCCAGATCTCTGTCTCCCTAGTAGCAGGAATGACAGTTGTAATCCACTGTACTTGGCCGAGGTCAGAGATTCTTTTTAAGAACTCTCTCTCTCTCTCTCTCTCTCTCTCTCTCTCTCTCTCTCTCACACACACACACACACACACACACACACAAGAATACAACTTACTGGCATATCCTCAGAGCCTACAATATCAATACACAGGCACCTCCTTATGCCATAATGCTATTCTTCACCTCATCTCAGAATCAGTAGTAACTATATCCATGTCTTTTCTATTTTGCACACAGGATACTGCCAATGCAGCACCGTGCAACTAGCTATCATTCCAATGATACAGAGTGTACTCAAAGAAGGGTGTGGCTTGTAAGTACTCAGCAACATGTGCTCCTGTTTATCTCAAGAGGCCAAGTCTGCCTGAAGAGTCAGGGAGTCTGGGATCAAGAGATGTACCACAATTCTCACCCCGTATGTGTACTCTGAGGTTAAAGCCACAGGATAGAAACATTATTCTCCTCTGAGATTCAACTTCTGTAGGCATATGCCAGTGACATTGGCTAGAAACTGAATGCCTGCTACCTTTCAGAAGGATTCAGAGAAATGACATTCAACACTAAAAACATAGTCATGTCAACCAATGAATATCAAAATAATGGTCACCGACTCCACGTAGCTCCCTGCACTAAATATTCGAGGCCAGGAAGTATTGATTCCTGGTACAATGAGCATACACCAACCCAATTACTACCGTCCCTGTGATGTAATAGTAATTATACTACACTTTTGGCAAAACCTGACAAAGACCCATCTTTAATAGAATGGATATACAAATTTATTATTTTTTTCACTGATGTAAAAGGAAGCACTTCGATGCTACTGAAAAAATACTTCTAAATTATTAGCCCAAAACTTAACTTTTCAAACAATATTAGCATAATAAAGTCTGAAGAAAACCAAACCGGATGGTAGC
Source organism: Dipodomys ordii (assembly GCF_000151885.1). Classification (NCBI taxonomy): domain Eukaryota; kingdom Metazoa; phylum Chordata; class Mammalia; order Rodentia; family Heteromyidae; genus Dipodomys; species Dipodomys ordii. Next base: position 13,432,324 of record NW_012267240.1, read on the forward strand.
CTGAGCTCTCTGAAATGCTCCATGAGGTGGTTGTTGCTTTGAAGGATTGAGTTTCTTAGGAGGATGAATGAGATGAAGGGAGGGAGAGTCATTTGAAGCTGCTCTCTTCGTTAGGGTTTATTTGACAGTAGGAAGTGGTGACCTTCATTTTGGGAATCAGAATTAGTTCCTCAAGTCATCTCTGAGGCATATAAACAGATCTCATGACTAAGCCCAGGGCCTCTGATTTATCTCCTTCAATTATGAGGGAGGGGTAGCAATTTCAACAGTATCAAGAAAAAAATCAATTTTCATAATGCATAACTTCAAACATGTTGTCAGTATGTCCATATTCTTTAGAGAATTGTGTGTTAGATGACCATACATCTCTTTCATGTGAGTTCTGTGAATAATTGTCACCAAAAGGAAACCACTAGCACTATGTTCACACAGATTAATAAGTTAATTGGTGCATTCCAAATTAAAGCAGTAAAAATTATGTCTTGGACAGAAAGAGTTATTTATAAGAGAAACATAATCATGGCTTAGGGATGTAACACAATGGTAAACCACTTGCCCAGCTGTGTATAAGGGCAGGAAGGTGGGAAGGTGGGAAAGGCAGGAAGGCAGGAAGCAGAAAGGCAGGAAGGCAGGAAGGCAGGGAGGCAGGGAGGCAGGGAGGTAGGGAAGGAGGGAAAGAGAAAGATAGAGAAAGAGAAAGAAAGAGAGGAAAAGTAGGAGGGAGGGAATCAATATCTGGCAATAATCTAACAATAAATTCTGAGATCTTTAGATTTGCATGTGCCAGTACCACTTAAAAATTTGGTCTGAGATGTACAAGTTTATGTAAAGGAAGGAATCCATTTGCCTCCTACATTAAATGTGTCAAGTTCACTAAAAAAATACAAAACAGTATTTTAAGTTTACAGATGGTAATTATTATTTTGAGCTCAGTCTAATATGGTTTGTCTTTGGTAAAAAAAAACAACCTTGAAATAATATTCAAAAGTCAAATATGATTAGCACTAATATGCTGTCATTAATTCCCAAACATTTAACTTGGTGTATACATATGTACTAGTGATTGTGGAAATTACTTAAGACATAGGAACCCATAAAATATCTATTATTACCTTGTTTCTAAGCAGGTAAAAAGGAACATATTGGCAATATCCCCCAAGAATAAAAACCCCATACATTTTACCCTTAAAATTTGACTCACCACTGTTGATACTATTAAGATGAGTGTCTCAATTTTTAGAAACTAGAATTCCCACTTGAAACTAATAGTGCTCAAAATCTAATACATTTTAGACTCACAAACTTTACTTCGCAGGAATTCATTTTAAATTCTCTATGTATATTGTGAAGGTGAAGCAGGTGGAAAATGGCAAAACCAACCTACAGTTTGCACATCTTATAGCTCATCTTTTAGCAAGCACATCATCATGATTTCGGCAAACAATTTCTAACACTATATATTTATCCTGCTTTTCTAAGGCAAATGCTTTCTGAAGGCCTTCTACCTAACTCCTGCTACCATGAAACTACACAATGCCTTCAGATTCTCAAAGTACGTTATTTGCAAGAAGTAGACAACCATGTACTTACCCAGGAGACATTTTTACCCTTAGGTGATTTTGGCATGGCCTCGTGCAGGACTGAGATAATCAGTAACAGTTTTACCAACATGGAAAAATCCAACGGAGTAGATCCCAAAATGTCTTTGTTACCCAAACGCAAAAAGTTCCCTCATCTGCCAAGTACAGACATCATAAGTAACAATGAAGAGAATCTTCAGATAAGCCATCTTCCTTTTCAGTATGAAGCAGATCACGATACGCATGACAGTCACTCATCAATTACACTCACGTTGTATGTACAGGCATGCGTGTCTTCCACAAAAATCCTCAGTGAAGAATTCCCTTAGGACACAGAAACCTCAATCCACGTGGAAAGGTCCAAAAATCATGCATGTATCACCTCCCTTAGTTCTGTAACAGCAATGCCCAATTACTCTCCAAACTTTACTTAAAAGACAACAACACCAACTCCGTGAGCTATAGTTTGTGACTACTAAGAAGAAAAAAAAAGACAGGAAAATTGCAAAGAGCCTTTTGGAGATTTGGTGGGTTAGCTGTTGCTGGCATCCATTTTAGGAGGCACAGGACTCTAGGGCTGCTCAGTGGATGAAAAGAGAGCACAGCTCAGTTTCAATAAATAATACATAGTCTCAAGTGCAATGTGTACCTGGAAATGCCTTCTGCGCAGCCTCACGATGTAGGAATCGCTCTTTGTCTCTGTCTCTCTGTCCTCTCAGAGACTCACAGTGCACCTGTTGTTGATGAAGCCACTCTGGGAAAACTTGGTATCCTAACAACTGGTTCCATTGGCTTATCAGGTAAGAAAAACAGGATTCCCCCAAAGGGAGCAAGTTAGAAGGCTCAGATTGAAAAGCAAGGCTGAAAAGCCACTGTGGTTTTCCTTCCTTTGTTTCTGTGTCCTGCTGTCCCTCTACATCTCCCTCCTGTCAATCTAGATTAACCAAGGAGATCCAGGCTAAATTTTGCTACTCTCAGTAGTGATTAGTGTGAGCTGATCAAATCCGATTATACAGGCGGGCCTCTCTGCCTTCTCCTTCAGCACGCAACACCAGGCGACTGCAAAGCCAGTTCTTCTCCTCCATGCTGGAAGCTTTCTCGAAGGTTCTGCTGAAGGGAATAGACTAACAAGTGAAGATCTGGTCACCTACGACTGCTCTGTCGCACACAGAGGTGAGCAGAACTGTCACCATCACTGTGTCCACTTGCTTTTCTTTCAAATTCTAGTCTTTTCAGATAGAAAGTGAAATTATTATAAAAAAATAGATTCCACGTTTCATCAACACTTCTTTTCCTAGCAGGGTGGGGTGGTTGGCCAGTTTCACCAAGAGATTGAGCTGGGAGGAATCAACAAAAGGGCCTGAGAACTTCGCTTCAGTAGATACTATTTGCCAGTCATTGCACGGAGGAATTTATGTATGTTCAGTCTCAAGCTATCTTGAAACTAGGTATTAATGTTGACAAGTTAAAGAGGAGAATGTTAAAATTTAAATATAATAAATACTTCTCAACAAAGATCAAATAGGTCAAAGCTATGCTTTCCGGACTGGATTTCTTTCTGTCTATTTCAATCTCTTCTAAAGACAGTGTGTGTGTATGGGAGGGGGTATGAATGAATGAGAGAGACAGAGACAAAGAGACAGAGTAGGGGGCTCCTCTCTGAAATCTAATAACAAGGGGGGGAGAGAGAGAGAGAGAGAGAGAGAGAGAGAAAGAGAGAGAGAGAGAGAGAGGGAGGGAGAGAGAGAAAGAGAGAGGGAGAGAGAGAGAGAGAGAGAGAGTTTAAAGGACCACATGTTGCCCTGGTGTCTAAGATTTCTTTGGAAATACATATCTCAATTATTTCAAAAATGGTAACAATGGTTAAAGAGCCTCTTCTAAGAAACAGTGTAGAATAAGTTTGTGCTCAGCATAAAGCAACTGAAATAAGGCTGCAGAACTGAGTCCATATACATTAGCACTGCCAGGCTGGGCTTCCATCCCTGAGAACTTCGTTTAGTCAGACAACACAGTCAAGGGTGAACAGTTTACCTTTTACTTGAAACAACAGTAAATTCATGATGTAGATTTTGAATGGCTTTTGATAACTTTGGATTTATATGAATTTGGTCTTTTTTGGTAGGACAATCTTAGGATTTAAGAAAGGAAAAAAACCTGACATTACAACTAAACTTGCAGATATCGTTTTTTTTTTCAAAATCAGTTCAAAATCAGAAATAAAAATTAAAATAGACCCAAAAGTGGAGAAGGATTTTTTTTTGTAAGGCTAGGTTGGCTTGCTTGTGATGTACTGTTTCATATGGGTGTGCTATGAATATGTGTGCTTGCTCACATATGCATAGTATATGTGTGTCAATGTATATTGTCTATTGTTTGTGTGTGTCTATGTGTCTCTGTATATGTGTGTATATGTAAGTATGTGTCTGTGTGCATCTATGTCTTTATGTGTCTGTGTATCTGTATGTATGAGTAATATGTGTGTGCAAGTGTATGTACCCTCACCAGCCTCTTTTTGCTCTAAGATCCTAAAGACATGGTTCAATCTACTATATTTTTTCTCTTTAGGTACTATCATGTTCTATGTTGCTCAATAGCTGTTGTTGATTCATTATGAAATTGCTCTTTGAATACAAGTTTTGGTTTCTACAATACTATTGAAAGATGAAGAAAGCAATTAAGGAACTGATGTTGGGACTAAAATATGAACATTAGAGATTATACTTATTTACATCTGTATTTTTTTGATATTTCAAAGTTTTTTCCCTAAAGAACTGTGAAAAAGCACTCAGCACGAGCTTAGTGTTCTAGATGAAAAATGCTACCTATGAAAGATCAGAGATTTAATTTCAGATCCTTCTCAAAATATGTAATTGAAAACTACAGCTAAAATGTGCCAAGCCAGATGCAGGTGGCTCACACCTGTAATCCTAGCTACTCAGTAGGCTGAGATTTGAGGATCACGGTTTGAAGCCATCTCAGGCAGAAAAGTCCCCATGAGACTCTGAGCTTCAACTAACTACTCAAAAACCAGAAATGGCATTGTGACTCAAGTGGTAGAGTGCTAGCCTTGAGCACAAAGAGGCTCAGGGACAGCGGCTAGGCTCTGAGTTCAAGCTCTACAACTGACAAAAATAAAATGCAATCTGTGGCTTTGAATCACATGCTATAGGTTGAACTGTGCCCACCTCTTCTCCAATAAAAGACATGATGAGGTCCTATAGAATTAGTGTCCTTATGAAAGAGAGCCTGATGCTCTATGTATATGCAGGGAAAGAATGATCATGTGACTAGCACAGCAGTCATACGTCTGCAACCCCAATGATGCCCAAGGCTGCCAGCGGCCGGCAGAGGTGCGGGTGGACTCGCTCTGAGAGCCATTAGCAGGAATATTAGCCTAACAATTCTTGCTTTTCAGACTTTTAGCCTCGAGAACTTTGAGACAACAAATTTCTATTGCTTTAAGCCACCCAGTTGTTGGGTGTTTTATGAAGAATGGACCCAGGAAACTGATATAGATGTCAAATCCCTTTCCTTTCCAATGACTGCTTTCTAGAGTATTACAACCCTCTTTTGATCACTTCCACACAAAATCTCACAGGTAAAAAATATCAAAATTCATTTGTAAAACCTGACTGCTCAAGTATTACGCAGGCTATCCAAGTTGAACTTTATTTTTAAAAAGCAAACTTTGTTCCTTTGAGTCCTTTGTTGTAGTACTGGGGATTGAACTCAGAGCTTCATGCTTGCTAGACAGGTGCTCTACCACTTGAGCCACACCTCCAGCCCCTCAGAGTTGAACTTTAATTTATACATAGATCATCTGCAAGATTCGTATTAGAAGCCTTGGTTATGAGGGGCCTCTTGGACCCCCAAAGAGTTTATGGATATACTGATTCATGAACTTGAACTTGTGTAGGGGAAAATCACATCCTTATTCTCAGTAACTGCTAACTAAAATCTATCATTTCTTTACTTACATATACTAGAAACAAGCCATGGTGGCAGTATCAGTATCTAGGCCATCAAGAGAAATCACAGCCATTTCCCTATCAGATTATAATTGCTTCAAACATATTGAAATTATATGTCCGTCTTCTAGTTAATGTTATGCACACTGAATTATTTTAGAGGGATTTACAATGGGCTTTGAAGTTGGCACTGCAATATTGGAAAACAAAAATAACCTTAGTACATTGCTGGTATGCGTGCACACTACTATGGAAGGCAGAGAGAATCTTCAAAAGAACTACTCTGTGATCCAGCAATACCACTCTTGGACATTGATCCAAAAAAAATTACAAATCAAGATAGAGTAAAGAAAACTTGCACAACCCTCTTCATTGCTGTACTACTGGCCATAGCTAAGTTATGCAAACATCCCAGATGCTCCATAATGTATGGAGAAAATGTGATATGTTTGTGTGTTGAAATTATACTTATCCATCATGAAGAATATTATAGTATTTGCAGGGAAATGCAGGGACCTGGGAAAAATTACATGAAGGGAATTCTCAGAGAGACAAAGAATGCAATTTTTCTCATATGTAGAAGTTAGATCTGAATTATAAATGTACATGAAAACATATACAGGGGCCATATGCAGATACACATAGACCACGTGTCTAAAGCATGCTATACCCAAGGGAGGATTCCAAAGGTGTGACACCTCTGAATAACTTACAGTGTAATGAAATGAATATCAGGAAACTGGTGAACATGTTAGGTCAGTGGGGGAAAGGGCGGAAGGCCAAGTGGAGAGAAGAGTAAATGAATGGAGAAAGGAAGGGTGGGCAAATATAGTCATAACATTGAAAATGGGAGGATGGGTGAGCTGGGATAGATGAAGAAGAAATAGTGGAGGGTAATACTGATCAAGATAAACTCACATGTTAAATCAAAACCTCTTTGTACAAGCAGAGGTAGTAAGTTAAAATTCAAAAAAAAATCACACTGCAATTGTTCCATGATGGAGGGATAATGTAAGGACAAGGAATGATAGTACAGTGTTAATGGGAGAATCCACAGAGTGAGCCTCTGAGTGTAATTAAGGTTCTTTCAATTTTGCTGCATATTTGAACTTTTCAGCATCACATTTTAGAAAAACTGTTTACTCACACTTCAAAATCATGATTAGTAATTATACCCACCATTAGTTTTGTTGTTGAAGGTACTGACACAGAGCTTATATAGTACTATATGACAGGTTTTGTTCTCTATGAATTTCAAAAACTATATCCCTCTATGACTTTTATAATTCTACAATTGTGTCTGTTTACAGAAAATTACTCCAAGGACCATTTCTCTGGACTTTTATCAGTCTCTGTGAGGCTGTACAACTCAATAAATTCAAGAATTTCATCTCTATAATTATGATTAAAAGACTAGTAAATAGAAGTATTTCCCTCAAAAGCTATTTGAAAGGTAAAAAACATAGTTTATTTGGTCAGTGAAATCTCAAATGAACAACTAAAAAGTACATCTTTAAAACATTACAGCAGTATAACACTTGTGCGAAATAAAAAGCATTGCTTTTAACTAAGACATACTTGGATGAAATTCTGTGACCAGTAGCTTCATATGAGCCAAAAGGCTCCCTAAACTGGATAGCTTTAAACAACAATGACCGTTCTGTGGATCCACTAGGTTCAGTGGGCAATTTACACTTAGGGACTGAAGTGTAATAATGGTTCAAGAACTTTTTGGCTAGTTTCAACTTTGGTTCAATGTGCTGCTAGAAGGAAGTTCATGAAGTGTCATTCACATACCCAGTTAATGGTGGCAGTCTGCTAGAGGCTCCCCTGGGGCTGGTGACAGCAAACCCTGAGCCTTCTCTATATGGACTGAGCTTCTCATAGCATGCCAATTGAGTTCTAAGGGACACCAAGCCCACAGCAAGGTATCCCTGGGGAGGAGAGGTGGAGTCCTACCTAAAACCTTGACCATCATACCCCATCACTTCCACCATGCTGTATTTGTTAAATAAAAAACAAACAAAAGTCACAGAGGCAGCTGAGAATCACAAAGAGACTACATGAAGGAGGAATCCTGGGCAGTATAGCTCATAGGAGGGGAGAAGAGTGTGTGTAGTGAATGGATACAACCCTGGTATAAAACTACAACCTACCTCCAGGTCAAGGGCTGAGTATAGTGCTGTATTTTGTGAACTGGAACTTACAGCTATTAGCTGCCACTCATCAGTGCTCTCTATTTCTCAATGAGCCCCAAATGAATTCCTTTCCCATGATATTCTTAATTTCACCCTTGGATACATATAAATGCAATCAGATGTGTGATTTAGGACTCTCAAGTTCCCCAATGGCTCTAAGAGTTCAACCTCCTCTCATTCCCTTCCTCCAATACGAGTTGTGTTCTTTGTATTTTGTTTTTTGCTGGAGAGGGTAGATATTTTTTGTTTGGTTTTGTTGTCTTTGGTTGGTACTGAGGGTTAAACTAGAGCTTCATGCTTGCTAGGCAGTGACTCTACCACTTGGTCTATGCTCCCAATTCTTTTTGTTTATCACTTATTTGAGATAGGGTCTTACATTGCTCCCCCCTGGATGGCCTGAATCAAAATCCTCCCTTTTAAGATGCTCTTTTAGCTGGACAACAGACACATGTCACATCCAACTGTTGAGATGAGGATTTTGTAATGTTTTATCCATGCTGGCTGAAAAACCACAATCTTTCCAATTTCTCCTCCCAAGTATCTGAGATTACAGGTGTAAGCCACCATGCCAAGTTGGAGGGAGTGGTTTTGTGACAAGATCTTGCTATGTAGTTTGTCCAGAGGATCACAATTCAAAGACCGCCTAGGCAGAAAAGTGCTCAAGATTATATCTTTCTAGTGCGGTGCACTTTTTTTCTGCCTTGTTCACTCAAAAAGAGTATCTTTTACTTGGAAAAAATAATATTAAGTGAAGTAAGCCAGGCCCAAAGAAACGTAGATCCTATGGTTTCCCTTATTTGCAATAACTAGTATATATCTGAGACAAGCAGAAAAGGTCAAAAGCTATGTACATATCACCAGATAAGATGATGGTAAGCGAAATGAACCGCAAGATAGGGACACAAATGGTTTTTTTTCTTTCTTCCTATTGTTCCTAGTGAATTTATAATGTACCATGTGATCTTTTTGTTTCTTTGTATGTTCTTCCCCCATAGTATAACCCCTGTTTTCACTGTATTTGATGTCAGTGCCCTGCATCTTGTATATACACTTCTCTAGCTTGGGAAGGGAAGGGGAGGGGAAAAAACAAAACATTTAAATAGGGATACAGGTTGACCCATTGTAACAATGAGATGTACAAGACACTATGTTGGAAAATGAACTTTGTAATTTAGGCGGGGGGGGGGGGAAAGGGGGTATAATTGTGGAGGTGGGAGGGAAGGGATGCTAGGGGAAAACAAAGGAGGAGGTTAGTAACAATGCTTGATAGGAAATGTACTCATTACCTTGCTCATGTAACTGTAACACCTCTGCACAGCATTTTTATAATTTAAAAAAACATATTTTTTAAAAAGGGCATCTTTTGTAATACACAGAAAAGGAGGCCTTAATGCCTATAGGAGTCTTTGGTGTACAAATAAAAGAGTAGACATTGTATTCCATTATATATAGAGAGATTATATAGAGAGACATTATGTAGAGAGACATTATCTATATAGACCCACTATATTCCAAACCTGGCTATGACATTTATTTGACATACAACATTGAGAACAGTCCCCCTGTGTGCCCCTCTTTTCATTTATATAATAAAAGGACTTTATAAGGGCTCATAAGTTATATAAGGATTACACATGAGCTTATGTAATTTTTAGGATTATAGCATATAGGTCAGTGTTGGTGTGTAGAACACAGAAAACACTCATGGTTCATTATTTTGATTCTTACCAATGCAAATGAAGACACCAACTGTGGCGGAACATAAGATATTAATCATTGGAAGTCACATTTAGGTCTATTCAAAACCCAGACTGTGCATGTACACATTTTTGAATGGAGCCAAATAAGCAATGGATAAGCTTGATTTTTCTGAAGTTAAGATGGATATAATGGGACAATTGATGAACTCAATAGAAGGGATTTCAACAAACACAGGTTTTAAAACCTAGCACCAATGAATTGAAACAGCTGTTAGAATTTATTCATCTTGAGCCAGAGCTAGTGGTACCAATAATGTTGAAGAGCTCTTTATTAGTTTAGGCCAATCAGAACGTTTCTAATAGCTTGCCTCAAATTCTGTCCATAGGCAATGATACTTCTTGGGAGCATTTTTATGATTTATCAACAAAATGCTGACCCTGCTTGAATTATGAACTCTTCAAGGGCAAAAAGCATATTATTTTTGTATATACTATTATGACATCTTTTATACAAAATCTGTTGGCCAAAATGCTACTAATGGCTGCCAAGTGAACTTCAAAGACATCCCAGTGCACCATGCTGCAGCAATACCCAGGCAGGCCAAGGACATGGGAAATGTCGCCGAACAATAGTTTCTTAAGCAAGGGTCTAACCACATCCTGTCCCCTTGGAGGGACTCAGCAACAATGACTTGTCATTATTAATAACAGTCAGAAAGCCATTTTCTGGTTCTTTCGGACAGTGACTGTTGGGGGCAGGTGGGGAGAAGAGGAAATGAGGGGGGCAAGGAGGGAGGGGCTTTCTGAACTCCTTCCAAAGAAGAACAGAACCATTTTTATTATTTTTTTTTTTACCAGTTCTGGGACAGCTTTCAAAAAGACAGCCACATCCTTTTAGATTTGATTAATTTGGCCAACCAACTAAATGAAAATGTCCTTGATAAGAAGGTGAGGAGGGAAGATGGTCCAGAAAGAGGACTCATGAGTTGCAACATGGATAATTTCAAATACAACCTACTAGAGATTATTTAAAAAAAACACAAATCAAACAACCACCACCAAAAAAATAAATTGTTTTCAGGCAACAAGTAACTCAAAATGTGTTGTAAAATAAATGTGGAGTGACTTGGTAATAACATGTTAGTCTATTTAAATCATGCTTTAAGAATAAAACAGAAAAACTGAGATGACTATATCTACAGTTCATTATCTTTTTCTTGTCTCAATGGTTCTTATCATTGGGGACTTTTCTTCTGCCATGATACCTCACTTTGGGACTAAGACCTGGCCTTGTCTAACCTATCCTATTCAAATCCAATGTCCTAAGATGTCAGATTTGTCCTTGAGTACCTCTCTTTACCTCAGTGTAGATTATTGATCTTCAGAAGAGTAGTGTCTTATTTCTTACCATATCAAGTCTTAAGCCAAATCTCATGTCTTTTCGGTCATGACACATGTACAGCAGTAAAATGGATTAGACATTAAATGAATCGATGCAGCAACAGCAACATTAAGAATAATTTTCTCGAGGGGGGGTGGGACAGGAGTTGGGGAGGTTTGGAGGGAAGGTATGGTAGGGGAAAAACAAAGGAGGAAGTAACAATACTCGATAGGAAATGTACTCATTACCTTACTCATGTAACTGTAACCCCTCTATACAGTATTTTTGCAATAAAAATAAATGAAAAAAAATAATTTTCTCGTGGGCTGGGAATGTGGCTCAGTGGTAGAGTGCTTGCCTAGCATGCATGAAGCTCCTGGGTTTGAATCCTCAGTACCACATAAACAGAAAAAGCCAGAAGTGGCGCTGTGCCTCAAGTGGTAGAGTGCTAGATTTGAGCAAAAAAGTTCAGGGACAATGTCTAGGCCCTGAGTTCAAGCCCAGGACTAGCTCCAAAATAATAATTTCTTTTTGGCTAGGCATCAGTGGCTTACTCCTGTAATCCTAGCTATTCAGTAGGGAGGCCGAGAGCCAGAGGATCACAATTCAAAGCCAGCCCAGGCAGAAAAGTGCACAGTACATCTCCAATTAGCCAGAAAAGGCTGGATGTATGTCTCACGTAGTAGAGTGCAAGCTGCAATCAAGTGTGAGACCCTGAGTTCAAAAAAGTACTGCCAAAAAAAGAATAACTTTCTTATTAGATTTATCACTATACCAATCTATATAGATGAACCAGAAAATATTTAATATCGAGATTTACGCCACATTATCTATAAACTCATTATGTTATAGTTGTTTACAGGAAACTGATTCCCTGGCAGTTTCTCCTCTGTGATCTTCCTGAGTGAGGATAGAAAGGGAAGAAAAGTAGGGGAGAGGTGAGTGTCTATATGATAAGTTTGAGGAAAGGGACTTTGATTCACCTTTGTACCCACAAGAGTAGCTGTATCTGATCTGTGCTAGGCATTAAATAAACACTGGTTAAATGGATAAACATCACTAAACTAAAAATTAAGATGTCTTGCTTTATAATTCAGATATCACACGTTCAGTTTTCTTGTTTAGCAGAAGTCTGCATATGTATTTCATCTTGACCGTAAGTGGATTTATCGTATCATGTCATTAAATTTATGACACTTGGCATTCCTTCTCATCATTTCAGCCGATCATCATCATCACCTTTTTGTTTTTTTGGTGCTGGTTCAGAGGCTTGAACTTGGGGCCTGGGTGCTGTCCCTGAGCTTTTTGCTACACTTGAGCCACAGCTCCATTTCCAGCATTTTGATGGTTAATTGGAGGTAAAAGTCTCATGCATTTTCCTGCCTGGACTGACTTTAATCTGTGTTCCTCAGATCTCAGCCTCCTGAGTAGCTAGGATTACAGATGTGAGCCAGCCACATTCATGTATTTCAAAGAGTGCTGTATTTGATCCAGATGACCAAAGATGCACTGTATTCATAAACTGACATGTATTGAAACCCCTTTGTATGACTGTTTAAAAATAATAATACAAAAATTAAGAAGGATGGAGAACATCCTCACACTGCAATGAATCACAGCAGAAGAAAGAAAATCCAAACATCTGTAAAATACACTCCAGGAGGGAGGGCCTTACGCTTGAAGTAGAGGCTCATCCTAAAGCATCTAAAGCTATTGAATTCCCCAAAACGAGGTTTCTATGCTTGTTTAATTATAGTGATAGTCTAGAGATGAAAATTCCATGAGATTGGTTGCTTTGCTGAGACAGACCAAGAGCAATTCACAGAAACCTTAAAAAATCATAAGACTTCAAATAAAGTGATTTCTAGTATGTATGAAAAAAGTATGGCTTTCTCTTTAAAAATTATTTGTGACTCAAGCTGGTGTTATAATTCAGTGGTAAAGTGCTTGCTTAGCACCCACAAGACACTGGGTTCAACCTCTCGCAGGGCAAAAAAAAAAATGAATAAACAAATGAGTGAAGAAATGTAAATAAATTGTAACCCTCCATCTTCCAAACATAAAAATTCATAGACAACCCTTGCTTAGAGCACATAAATAACAAGATCATACAAAATCATTAAATGCAGGGTGTACTTGTCTGGAGACAGAATCTGTTTCTGGAAACTTTTTACATGTTGTTAATCACCTTTTTAAAGGAATTTTCATTGTCTTTTCTGGAGGAAAGAGCACTAAGAAGTAGCAATAGATACAGTCTGAAGATTTGTAAAATATTTTCCTCATCCTTTTCAGCTACGTCTACGGCTGAAATTTATTTTCCTCCAGATAAGTACACAGGCCAATTGATTTGAGGCAGATGTACTGCAAGGTGTTGAAAATTGCCCACCGACATTAGAGGGTCGCTCTCTATTTCTTTCCAAAGCCTCCACCATTATTTAACAGTTGGAGATTAGTAGGACTTCTCAAAGAATGAGACTCGCTGGAATTCAGATAGCCCAACTGTATCTTTCATTTACGATCCCGGAGCTATCTGTGCCCAGATGCGTGGTTCCAACATGACATGAACTACATCTTACAACAAAGACTGTCTCTTGAAAAGTATTCCGTATTGTTAGTTGAGCTCTTTCCTCAGTATGTTCTAATTGTTTCTTTATTCAATTCTGCAATCGTCTCATGCTATTCAATGTTGTAATTCAAGAAATTGCTAATGCCTCTGGAATACATTTGAATGTAATTCTTACTGCCATTACTAGTTCCTTAAATCATTTCAAATAATTTAAATATCTATTAAGTTCTTACTCTCTATAAATTTTAACCAAGTGCTAATCCATTTTTTTTTACAATTCTGGATTTTTCCTTACAAAGCATATCATTATTAGTTACTTTTTCCATAATTTCTATTTATGTAATTGAAGAGCTTAACACTTTACTTTCTAAGTTAATTTTAACCACAGAAGAACAATGGTATATTTGAAAAGTCATATCCTGTCCTTTGCATGTGCAAAGAATATCTATATTTTGTGGATACCTAGAATCTATGTTCATTTTTTTTCTAGTAAGAATACTTAGAATTTTCTTTGGGATACTCTCCTCCTCTGTCTCCCGGTGGGTATGAGAGTCAGTCAGCTAGCCTTACTCTATGTGGCCTAGGGAAGAGATCATGCTGGGTCACTCTGACCCTCTCTCCCAGAAATTGGAACCTTTAGGAACTCGATACCACTTCACCTGAGGCAAAGTGACTTCCTCAGAGGAAGGGCTCCACAACCCAGCCAGAGCCCATCAAGTCCAGATTCTCAGGACCACCCATCCCAACTCCAGACCACCTTCAGCTCAGCTCTCCCCTTGACTAAGGGACCCCAAACAACAAAGAGCATCAAAAATCACAGAGATTACTAAAGATATAACCAGAATGTATATACCTGGCAGGCTCTGTGAGATTGGGAGAGTTGTTGGTAGGGGGTGGGGGGAATCTGCATTTCATTCACTCATTCATTCATTGATCCATTCACAAACATCCATGGGGAATCTAATGCTAGAGACATTAAGAATACATTGAGAAACAGGGCTATAAATCACCAAAGAATTTCATGTTTTTAATTTAAAAGAGGTAAATTCTATCATGTATCACCCAAACCATAAATTAGCTATCCTCTATAAAGCTCTAAACAGTGATTAGTAATTTAGAGGCGTTTAAGCTGGGGAAAGAAACAAGCAGAAAGATTTCACATTTTCCTGTAAGTCATGGTTGTTATTATTGTTCAATGCTGGATATTGAACCCAGGGCCTGGCACATGTTTGAGCAAGTGCTCTACTCAGTTACAACCCAGCCCTAAGTAGATTCTTTTTAAACTCCTGCCACTCTAGAGAAAAAGATTGTGTTCTGACCCATCCCCTTGAATAATGATCACTCAATTTCATTGTCTCTCTGTCCCAAAGAAAGAAACTGACTAAGGGAGATGACCACCAAGAAGTCAGTGAGGCATTTGGGAGATGTTTTACAGAGCCAGTGACACGGTTACCAACCCTCCCCTCCAAAAACAAAGAAAGAAGAAATGTGGTACAAGTCAGAAACTGCAGGAAGCTCAATGCTTTTGCAATGACAATGAAGAAGTTCCTTCCCACCCACTCTGAACTCTTTCCTACAGGTTTGTTGTTTGGAAATCCGAATAGATTATATACATTATTTATTCCTCATGTAGGCAGAAGGAGAATTGTGGTATGCACACAATAAAGGTGCAAGGAAGAATAAAAACCAACAAACACAAAAGGAGGCCACGTTTGATGATTCCAGCAGAAGATGATTGGCTCTTGCCTCAATGAAATAGCCAGGGAGAGAACACACACCCAGGAGGCCTGTTCAATGGGAAGCAGATCTATTCAGCACAAAGGTCATCCTGGGATTGAAGGCTCTCTACACCAACACAAAAGGCTGTACTGTACCTGAGCTTGAGCTGGAAAGGGGGTGAGGATGATTGACACATCTCCTAAAATTAAAGCGAACTACTAGCATTACTCATGGTACAGATGTTAGGGCAGCTTTTTTGTTGATGTTTTGGTCAGTTATGGGGCTTGAACTCAGGGCCTGAGGTGTTATCCCTGAGCCTCTTTGTGCTGAAGGCTAGCACTCCACCACTTGAGCCACAGCACCACTTCCAGTTTTCAAGTAGTTAATTGTAGATGAGAGTCTCAGACTTTTCTGCCCAGGCTGGCTTCCAACCTCGATGTTCAGATCTTAGCCTCCTGAATAGGATTACAGGAATGAACCACCGGTACCTGATTAGGGCAGCTTTCTAATACTTGGCATTGTCAAAGCCTTTAACTCAAGGACTTCTATAATCTCATGTTGTTTTATTTTTAAATGACTGTGCTTAAAGATACATCAAAATATTTTTGCTTTTAAACATACTTATCCACTATTAACTACTATTTTTAAATAAAAGTTATTTTGTGGTTTGTAGTGAATTTCATCATGCAAATCAAAGCTAAGCTATCGTCTATACTTGAGTAGGTCTCTGTTATGGGTAAATAAGCAGATCCTTGCTTGAAATCTTTGAAAGCAACACACAAACTATAAAGAGTGAGGAATTGGGCCAATTTACTCAACATAGTAAACTCATTACCCAGTTTCAAACTCTAGTCACAAAATTTCTCATCTTCTTTTCAAATGGTTCAAACAAAGGAACCAAAATTTCAACTACCACAAAGTGAAATGTATTTATAAACAAAAGTACATAACCAATTTTACATATATAATGAAAATTTCATGTTATAATTTGATAATATCTCTCCAGCATTAGCTTTATATTTATCCAACAAGTCTGTCTCTTGAGACTGTGTAGGAGAGTGTGCATTGTGACTAGACAGAGGGGTACAACAATGAAAAAGGATTGAAAGCTGGGTTTGGTGGTTCTTGTCTGTAATCTCATTGCTTGGAGGTAGAGGCTGGAGGATCATGAGTTCAAGGCCAACCTAGACTATACAGAAAAACTATTTCAAAAGAGAGTGACAGAAAGAGCAGGGAGGGAGGGAAGAAGAGAGGAAGGAGGAGGAAATGTAGACTTCAAAGGAATTGTAGATGTTTAAAGGAATCAGGATAATTACAGCCAATGATTTTATAGGCAAGAAAGAGGAACATTGAACCAAGTTTGGGCAACTGCCTTTACTGAGGTGCAGTGAAAAGTGAGCTCTGGAAGTTGAGAAATTATCATCATGCCATTCAGTGCTACGGTGCCTTCTGGCGAAAGTGCTAAGGGTTAACTAAGGTCATGGGGGTACACAGTGGCTTGGTCAAAAAGGATCTGATAGCATGCTAGGCAGATTGTACCAGTAGTCTCCGAAAATGGGAATCCATGGAGAAACAACATTGTGGGGAAAGTCACAAGGGTATTTACTATGTGGAGAATGAAAAGTAATATGAAGGCACAGGTCAAGAGGTTGTTTCTCTAGGTTAGACAGATGGAAGGCAGAGAGCACATCCAGAGATTACCAGTCGTGAGTGACAGGATCTGAGAGTATATAGGAAGGACACTGACTGTTTCTGGAGTAGACAAAGACATCTTTTACTCCCACCAGCAAGGTAGGAAGAAATATGGAAGGTGAGGGGAGAGTGAACAGAGGATGATTGAGAGGACTGAACTCAGACTTGTACCTGTGGAGTCCCAAATAGAGACACTGGAAGCTTTGGAGAAGGTACATTTACAGTTACACTCAGAAGAAAAGTCTAAAGAGGACATAGAAGTCTGTTAGGTATCTGTATTTACATTGAGTTAGTTTCCCTTCCATTTCCCCAGTCAATACTCCTACACCTACTTTGTCAGGTTTTTCTTCAACATTCTTCAAGCAAACCGATCATAGCCAGGAAATGCAGAAATCAAATGCAGAAGAGAAGAAATAGGTAGAAGGTGTGGGCAACACCTGTGGGCATCACTGGGTGATGCCCCAGGTGAAGAGTCTTTCCAGATACTGGAATAGGGCCATCAGCAACAGATAAGGAGTATCTGACCACCTTCACTTGCATATGTCCTTAGTGAGGTAAGATAGACTACATGGCTAATCACAAATTAATGGAAACATTTCTCATGATGAAGTACATTCATCTGCTCTCTGTTTACTTAGGAAATGAGCTAATAACAAAGGTATGGCAAAGTGCCAATAAACTTAATAGGCTCTGATCACCCTCTAGGGGACAGGGTCTTAGCAAAGTCCATCAAAGGATTTGACCCTGACACACTCCTGGTCACACCTGCATACAGTATCCTACGAGGGACAAAACTAAAGAAGGCCAGACCTGGCCCTTCTGTATGTTGATTATCCATGTTGATTTGTTCATTTCTCAACCAACAGATCCCCCAACTTATGGGTTATTTCAACTCATTTCAAGTTTTATTTCTATACAAATATAAATAAATGTACATTTTATGAGTAGAAATTATTTTAATTTATTATAAAATGTAACTTCAATGTTAATATTAAAATCATAAATATGTGGATATTTAATATATTCCTATATATTTCTATGTTTAAAATATTTCTATGTAAGTATAAAAACACTTGAGAATTGCCATTATATACTTCAGAGAAATGGCAGAGGGTTGATTGAATTTTTTTTTTTTTTGTCAGTCGTGGGGCTCAAACTCTGGGTATGGGTCTGTCCCTGAGCTCTTCAGCTTAAGGCAAGCACTCTACCACTTGAGCCACAGTGCCACTTCCAGTTTTCTGGTGGTTTTTGGAGATAAGAGTCTCATGGGCTTTCCTGCCTGGGCTGGCTTTGAACCATGATCCTCAGATTTCAGCCTCCTGAGTAGCTGGGACTATAGGCCATGAGCCACCAGCACCCGGCAATTTTAAGGCAATTTTCACATGAAATATTTGAAATACTGCAAACACAAAAGGTAGCTATCATAAATGTTGAATGACAGAGACATTTATGGATTCTACATCCATGAGCTGTGCATACATTCGCAGAGCCTTCTAAACCACTCTATGTGCAAATACCAATATAGACAAACACATGTAAAGAAAACGTAATCACACTATATACACTGTGTTGCACCTTAAATTTTATCTAGGACTCAGAATTTAAGCTCCAGTCCTTGTGATAAGTGTCAGCCTTTCCATCATTCTCCCTCAATCTCTACTAAATCCACCTCAAGTGACTTGCTTCCATTTTTACCTATGTACATAGAATATTATGACTGCATTCATAGACCCTTCCCCTCCATTCTTCTGTCCCCCCTCCCTTTGAACCCCTCAGACAAAATATGTTTCAGCTTCCTGATATTCTACTTTTTTTTGTCTGTGTGTGCCAGTCCTGGGGCTTGAACTCAGGTCCTGGGCACTGTCTCTGAGCTTTTTGTGCTCAAGACTAGTGCTCTACCACTTGAGCCACAGTTTCATTTCTGGCATGATTTTGGTGCTTAATTGAAGAGTTTATGGACTTTTTTGCCCAGGCTGGCTTCAAACCACAATCCTCAGAACTCAGCCTCTTGAGAAAGCTAGGATTATAGTCATGAGCTACAGGCACCTTCTTAGTATTCATTTTTTAACCCCATCTTAATTTCTAATACACTTATATTTCTACCACAAGCCTAGGCCTCTGTGAATTTTTAACTTCTCAGAAGAGCTCTGAGCAAAGAACAGGTGCTCAGTAATTGCTTCATGAAGAGACAGCTTCGTGGAGGTCAGCCTTTACAGGTGCTTCCTAAGCAGCAGCGATCCTTCTAGAAGCAATCAACACTACACAGCACGGGAGAAGGTGCTCAGATGCAGGGATGGGTGGGAATGACATCAATTAAAACAGGTCACACTTGAGTACTTATAATATGCCAATGGCTTATGAAGTTTAATGCACGTAATATTCACAGACATCCTGAGGAAGATTCCAACAGAAACAAACACAGACGGATGGACAACTTGTCCAAGATTCTCCAGTATGCAGTCTGGGCCCTCCCAAAGAGTCTGTGCTCATTTTTCATGTAAACCTGTCCTGCCCAGAGCAAGGAAAAGCAACAAGTAACCCCTAAGAGGCAAGCTGAAGAAGATCCATCCAGGACTCCTGGACAGTCACCATCTAGCTCAGTCCTTACACACTCACAGAGCTGTTGGCTTAATTTCATTTTACATCAGTGATCCTTAGTGTTTATAGGCACATTACAAATCACCCATCTTGCTCTTTATTAGTAAAATGTTGTTGCAGAGGGAAGCTTACAACCAAAGCACATTTCAAAGGTCTAAAAAGAGTAAGTAGTATTTCCTTTTCTTTTCCTTCCCTCCCCACTTTCGCGCGTGCGCGCGTGCGAATATGTGTGTGTGTTTTTCTGGGGCTTGGACTCAGGGCCTGAGCACTGTCCCTGAGCTTTATTGCTCAACGCTAGTGCTCTACCACCTTGAGCCACAGTTCCATGTCTGGCTTTTTGTATGCTTAATGGGAGATGAGAGTCTCAAGGACTTTCCTGCTCTAGCTGGCTTTGAAAGGTGATCCTCAGGGGCTGGGAAGGTGGCTCAGTGGTAAAGTGCTTGCCTTGCATGCCTGAGGCCCTGGGTTCGATTCCTTAGCACCACATAAGCAAAAAGAAAAAAGCTGGAAGTGGCACTGTGGCTCAAGTGGTAGACTGGACCCCCCAAAAAAGAAAGGTGATCCTCAGATCTCAGCCTCCTGAGCAGGTAGCATTACAGTCGTGAGCCAGCAGCACCTTGCTAGTAGTATTTTGGTTATACAATAGTTAAAAGTACTTAAATATGTCACTTATTTCAGAAGTTATAGTCTACTTCTTTGATATGGCATATATCTTCTTAAGGATTTCTCATGTCCTTGAGAGATGAGTATGAATTGGAAAGAAATAAAATTTAGAGCCTTAATGATGGCATGAAAATTTGAAGGGTCAAAGTAAGGATTTCAACACGGTCAAAGTCAAATGCTATAAAAAACTCACACAGTCCCAAATGGGAAAAGTCAGCAGTCTCTCATATGTGAATTTGACTTTATAATCACAGGTCTTAAAAGTCAAATTTTATCCCGAAGGACATCGTAGAATATATCTGGAAAATCTCCACTCATTTAAAGTATATTGTATATACTTTATATTAGTTTCTCTGTATTTATATGCAAAGAATAGCACATATAGTTTAAAGGACAATTCTGGTTTTTGAAAAAGCATGAATTATGAGTGAAAAACTACAATTTGAGAGTGTATACTACTTCACACCTGGTACTTCAATACTTCAAGTTCAGTAAGAATTGGTTTTTATAACTTAAAAGAGCCACAGAATTTTCACATTATCTGATTATAATCCTGTCATTTAAACAGGAATATATTCAAAGCAAGATGATCAAAATTCTCTGCAAGAAAGAAGAAGAAAAGTTTGACTGCCAGCTGGTCCACATCAGACAGTTACCAGCCATTTCCCTCCCTTCCAGCTGTGCTATACTCCTTGTTATGGTTCTGGGTTCTGTGGTTTCATGCTGCTGGCTTTTGAAAAAGAACTATTTATCAGGTACTATATAAGTGCTGACAAGCCATTTTAACTCTCAAAACAGATCTTCATTATCTTAACTGTAGAGGATACTGATCAGACTTCAAAAAGAGAGAAGAAGTGAAAATATCAGTAATGAAATGAAAATATTAAGATTCAAGCCAAGGTCGAGTCTAATTCTACAGTCTAATCATATCTTTTAATATATCATCCTGTGTCCCATTCTTTTATGGTGCTAATCATCAGTTGATTTTCCCCTTGTCAGTTCTTTGTGGGACAAAATTGCCCCTAAAGACGAATAACTCAATAGAAAAACAAAGAAGACCTTGACTAGACACTGTACAAAGGAGGATAGCCACATGGCCATCAAACATACAGGCAGGTGTTTTGATTCATTCTTCATTAGGGAAATGCAAAATGCAACTATAGTGAGATACTTGTACTTAGACTAGCTAAAACCAAGCATAGGGGAGACACAGCTAGTAGAAATATAAACTAATCAAGCCTTTTGGGAGTCTCTTTGCCAATTTATTGACTTAAAATGAACTTAGGTATACTATACCCTATGACATGATAATTTCATTTACATCTAACACAAATGCACACATAAACACTCAATGTCACAACTGTCATTAGCAATGTTACATTAGCCCCAAAGTGGAAAGTACCCAAATGCCCATCAAGGGTGAATGGATAATCCATTCATGGTTTAGTCACACATGGAATATTATAAAACCATGAAAAAAAGTTACAACTACCACTACATCCCAGATTAACTCATATGGGTTAATTTCATAAAAGGATGAGCAACTCGTGGTAGGTAAAACCAAAGTATAGTTTATGAGTGCATCCTTATAGAATTCAGAAATAGGAAAATCAAATGAATGATGTGAGAAGTCAGACTAATGGGTTTCTGGGGGAGAGGAAAAGGGAAGAAGGGTGGTTTCCATTGGGAGGGAGATTAAGCATGCTGACAAGGTGAGGCCTGAATTCTTGATCTGGGTCCTGATCACACAGGAGTGTCCACCTGAGGAGGAGGATTCTTCAAGCCTCACACAGTCTTTCTACAATCACTCTACCACATGTTGGTCTATAGGTTGAACCACCTTAATCCTTGGAGCCAAAGTTCAAAAAAATGTTTGGAATTTGGAAGAGCTCCAGTTTTTTAGACTAAGCCTGCTCAACCAGAAAGGTCTATGCCTATGTTCCAGATTTTAAAGGACTCAAGAGTTGGAAACATTACTGGTCCATAGCATTTCAGATAAAGGATATTCATCTTGTGCATGTGTCTCTGACCCCACAGGGGACTGAGTCCATGGCTCCTCATGACTGCCAAAATTCAATGATGCTCAAGTCCCTTATATATAAAAAAGTTGGCATAGCACTTGCATTTAATACATCTCTCCCACAAATATAGTCATCTCTAGATGTTGTAATTCCTAATACAATGTAAATGCCATGTAAATAGTTGTTAGAGTAAATTGCAAGAAGAAATGTCTGTGCACGTCCACTACTGATGGCATTTTTTCCTCAAAATATTTTCCATTCACAGTTGGTTGAATCTACAGAGGAGGAATTCATGGATATAGAAGACCAACTGGGTCTCACTAGAAAGTTCAGGAAAAAAAAAGTGTCAATCTTCCTGAAGCATGGGCCTGTCAAGATGTTAAAGTGTGTTATAGAATGCACAGAGAACTTGCTGTGTTTATATATCTTCTAAAGTTAATATTTTCCTAGCTGGTAGATTTTTTTCATGTCATTTAAGACGATTTAGGTAAACAGAGAAATGACTCTTAAGATATAAAGCAGGGTTCTCAATGATTTCTGGGTATAAATGAAATAATGAAACCTAGATCTCAAAAGCAACCATGTGAGAAACAGATTTCTGCATTGAATCTTATGCAGGAAGACAGGAGAAAAACATAGGAGTCCCTATGTAGACCCAACTTAGCATATGAAGGCAATATTAAATAGGCCAAAGTAAGGCAGTTCAGGAAAAGTAACAGCTTACTGTAATCCTTCTGTACATCACCTTTATAATAATTTTTTTTTAAAAAAGAAAGTAACAGCTATGAAAGATGTCCTTTAGTGGATGAATGGATCAAAAAAATATGCTACACACACACACACACACACACACACAGGAATTCTACCCAAGCATTACTAAGAATAATATTGTACCATAAGAAAATGGAAAGATGTGGAACAAATTAAGTAAGCCAGACCCAAAGGAAACAGGTTGCATAGTTTCCCTCATATGTGGTAACCAGAATGTGCCTATAAGTCTACAAGTAAACACACTGGATGATACAAGACAAAAAATATACTAGGACATGATAAATTATACAGGTCTGTAGGCATTCACACAGTGAGACTAAAGGAGGATATTCTTAGGACAGGAACATAAAGGCTCAATAGCTATATGCATCTGACCATATAAAATAATATTTATCAAAAAGAACTCCAGGAAATGGAAACAAGAGGCTTTTTTTTCTTACTTTGTTGCTGTTTTTGTTTCCATTTCCTTTTGTTTTACTTGTTATCTGTTTAGGGGAGGGTCAGAGGGAGCACAAAAATGGTGGGACCAAGTGAACAGATGCAGCAGTGCTATTCAGTAGACACTAATTTGAAAATGAACCGTACAACTTGTGGGTGGGAAAGGGAGGGGAAAAACTGGGAGAGAGCAAGGGAAGGGGTGACACTGTTCAAAAAGAAGTGTATTGTTTATCTGACTTATGTAACTGTTACCCCTCTGTACATCACCTTTACAATAACAATAAATTAACAAAATAAA
Organism: Dipodomys ordii; assembly: GCF_000151885.1. NCBI lineage: Eukaryota > Metazoa > Chordata > Mammalia > Rodentia > Heteromyidae > Dipodomys > Dipodomys ordii. Next base: position 13,455,917 of record NW_012267240.1, read on the forward strand.
ACAAAAGGTCCAATCCTAGAAAGGAAAAGCAAGATCACCTGCACGTAATAGCTCTGGAAACCCATGTAACTCAAATTCCTTCAGAAAGACAGTATTAGAGTAGGAGGGATCTTGAAGGGGGCAAAAAGGCAAAAATCTGGTAGGATATTGATACACTCACACACATACAGAGTCATACATCACTTAATAATGGGCATGCTGTCTGAAAACTGTATCATTAGGCAATTGTGTAGTCATCTGAATACCAGAGAATGTATAAACGAAGACAACCACATCGCTAGGCATTATAATCTGAATGGATTCCTGTCATCTAGGCAGCCTGTCATTGACTGAATTGTAGTTATGAAGTTCATGGCTGTATTTATGCCATCTTGTTTGTATATTCATTCATTCATTCATTCTACCTACCTACCTACCTGTCTGTCTGTCTGTCTTTCTAATCTCTGTATCTCTACCTAATCTATCTATGCATTTACATTTAAGTACTGGCATGACCAGAATCATCAATACTTTCAAATTAACAATAGATCTGAGAAAGGACAGCAGGACAGTCTGTCTGATGGGACAAGAGGCAACCACTAGCACCACAACTCAACCATAAGCCTAAGACTGTCCTTTTCTGTCATTGACACGATTAGTAAGTAGCCTCCAGATCTCTTAGCTTTGGAGCAAAATTAGGACTGTACATTTTGTGGTTCCTGTGTGTGTGTGTGTGTGTGTAGCATATTTTTTTGATCCATTCATCCACTAAAGGGCATCTTTCATAGCTGTTACTTTCTTTTTTAAAAAAAATTATTATAAAGGTGATGTACAGAAGGATTACAGTAAGCTGTTACTTTTCCTGAACTGCCTTACTTTGGCCTATTTAATATTGCCTTCATATGCTAAGTTGGGTCTACATAGGGACTCCTATGTTTTTCTCCTGTCTTCCTGCATAAGATTCAATGCAGAAATCTGGCTCTATACTCAAAGTAACCCTGTTTTCCTTAGCAAACAAACTATATACATACTTAGAGTAGCTGCTTTTCCTCCAAGGAAATGTGTTTCAGATCGCCCATTTCCACGCCTCTGAGTGGCCATGGGGAAATGAGATTGTCAAGACAGGGTAAAACAGCCACAGGTGGGTAACAGGTTACCCACCAGCTCCAAGCCAGCTCTTCAAGGTTAGCAAAATAAAGGAAAATGTATCTCTACTGACAGAGGCTTCTTTTCTCTGTAAAAAATATTTGTGCTGTATATTTTGTGGTTCCTTACAGAGTAAAATATTGTTTGAAATTAGTAGCTGAACCAAATCTGCATACTTTTTAGTTAAGAACCCAATCTGGAAATTATATCATTTCTTCTTGTTTACATATTTAACACAGGAGCCAGAACAAATAGAATATAAATGATCGCCTTGAGACCGTATTTCAGAAATCCCCTATCCAAATCGGCAAACGTAGCCACAGAGTTGTTCTCATTACCTACAGAAAAAGACACAGAATTGCATTAAGCTACAGAATTCTGACTGTACAATCCCATTGGAATAATGGTTTTTAATTTCATGCCATCTTAATTTCCAATTTAAGACAGTCTTTCTGTGGATGATTTTTACACACCAAGAGTTGGTAGCACATATTCCCAAAGATGATGTTAAAAGGCATTTGTTCTTCTCTTGGAGAAGAGAAACATCCGTCTCTGCAGATGTTCTCTTTAAAACTCCCGATCACCTCATCACAATATATATTCTCCACGTATCAACTGTTGCGTTCAAAAGACAAGTAAGACTGAAGATGTAACAATTACAAAAAAACCTTTTCATTAAGGAGGTCTTTAAAGGATCTGATAGATCCGATAAAAATATATTTAACCCTCCCCCAAGCTCGCAATCCTGGCCTCCAACTTTTACTATTTACATCCTATCCAATTTTTGACCTTGTTGGTCCTGGAAAATAACTCCTGAATCTCATCTACTGACCCATTTTCCAAGGTCACAGATTTAGTCACATTAGAACCTGAAGAACTGATTTGCTTTGTCAATTTAGCTGCTTGTTTGCAGCCAGGAATCTCAAATCAGTGTCAAAGGATTCAGTACTGCAGTCTGGCCAGCCTGCATAAAGCTCCTATTCCCTTTTACAGCATTCCCTGTAACAAAAAAAAAAGTGCTGAAGGCCAAAGGGGCGTGTAAATAAAGCAAAGTGTTTTCCCAGAGCCAGTCTCCTTCAATTAGCCTCCAATCATTTCTGAATAGTGATACCTCTGCATTTGTGCAAGCCTGCCTTGGAGAATTTAATACTCAGACAGCCATTTTGCAAAAGAAGAAGAAGAAGAAGATAAAGAAGAAAAAGAAGAAGAAGAGGAGGAGGAGGAGACAACCAACTCCTCCCCTCCCCCCCCACACACATTATAGCAGTGCAAATAGTCACAGGATGATGAAGCTGTTGTAAATTCTGGCATTATGGTAAAGCTGTGTCATCCATCCAATGATTATCATCTGCTACTTTTCTGAAGCTGTTCAAGATAGGATTTAATCTCAGCCTCTGGGGCTCTGAATGTGACAAACTCCCTAGTATTTATCTCTAGAGCAAAGCATTTTCTTTTGGGTGCCATAATCCACATATGAAAACAGGACTACACTAAGTGAAAGAGAATAGCAACTGGTTTCAGCACATGCAGCTATGGGCAAGCTCTCAGATCAATCGCTGAGCCAGTTATTTGCAACCTGATTAGCGTAATAGAGCACCAAAGCAGACAACAACATCTCTGGAAGGAAGGGGGAAAAATAATCTCAGAAATCTCTCCTGAGATCTCAGGTGCCTTGAAAAGCTCATGCCACCAATGATCGATTGTCTGCTTGGTTCAGCACGGGGATTAAAGCATCTGAAAGAAACAACATACACCAGACAGATACAAAGGACATTTAAAGCTGCTAGGCATGATTGTACAGCAAAAAAAAACTTACATAGGACACCCGTGCTCGCCTGCGATGTACCAGCCCGCAGCACTGCATGAAGAGGAGGCAGAATGCAGTTGGCGTGTGGCTTCACCGAGCTGGGCTGTGCCTGGTCGTCTGGTCACAGCCACTATCCATTTCTTCCCACCTTCCACTCCCAGGTACAAGGCATGAGCAACTCAACCCTTAGCTTCTGCCTTCTAGGTAGTTGCTACAAAAACCATTTTCCGTAAGCATGCCAAACTTTGTTTTCTGTCTCTCTCTCTTCTTCTCTTTTTTTTCCTCTTCTCCCTCCCCACCAGGTAATATGAGACTTGATTCTTCAGGGGGTTTGCTTATTGGCAAAAATCTACAAAAAGTAGCATTGCTGTTCTTGTAGGAACTCCTGTGAACTCAGGATTTTGACTGCCCAGATCATCCAGGTTTCTGAGCCACATTTGCACAGGAGCCATGCTCAAGTCAGGAGATTTTCAAACATCAGTCAGGCTTGCATTTTCCCCCAACCTCACAGTCTGCTGCTTCGAGAGGAGGAGGCCTACGCCTGCCTGCTGCTGTTTTATTGACTGCTGGAGAAAGCTGCTGCTCCTGCTTGCTGCCTGTGACTGCCTTCCCCACGATGCACACGCGGCCACAGGCATCCTTGATTCACTGTTAGCTCTGTCACATTTTGGGCAAAGCTGATTTGTTATTGCTCCCTCCTCCCCTTCGGCTGAAAAAAATGACTGAGCCCTACACTTGCATTCACGGTGGTGGATTCCCAGGACTACAGAGCCGCCCTCCACACTGTCAGAAGCTTCGTCCTGCAGTATGTATTTCACAGGCATTGTAAGAAGGATTTTGTTGGTTGTGGCTCAGGACCTGACTCACCCCATCACTGCGGCTACACAGTCATTTTTTTTGTGTTTTTTTTTTTTTTTTTTTGCTGGCAGCCAAAGGCTCATTTTCTACATGGAAGCACGTTAAATAAGCACAACGCCGGCAAGCAAAATTTGATCAGCATCAGACCTCATTAATTAGATGATATATCACCTTTTATGGAAGACTCAGGCAGCAACACAAGGCTACTGTCCCAGTCTGAGCACTTCCAAGTCAATATTCCTTGCGAGCTATTCTGTAGATGATTCCCTAAAGACACAGTTTGCAAAGCATGAACTGGTCCTGACATTCGTCTTCCAAAGCAAGGTACATACCGCACTGTTGCACCTAAAAAGGTGAATCATTGATGCACTGGGGGCTCAGCTACTAATCTGGATTATATCAACTGTTCTAATAAGCAATGATTCACATAACCTTTAAGCGTGCTATAGATATTGATCCATATTCCCCCCCACGCCCAATTCCCTCTGCATATTGCTGCCACTTAAGAAGCTGCATTAATTATTTCCTGCTATACCTTAATATCAAGCCACTATCACCATCTTTAGACCCATGGAAAATGAGAACCTGTTAATTCAACATTTTACCAGTATTTTCTGTAGAGCCTATAATTTAAAGTAACAATTCTGTTTACTATTATTATATTATTATTACTTATTGCTATTACTCCTGCTAGGCACCACTAAGACCTGAAAAAATCATCTCTTCCTTAATAAAGCCTTCTAGTTTGACTAGTAAAGCGACCAATTTACAAAGTAGTTACATGTTTTGCCTACTGGTAACATAGCATGAGTATAATTAATGGTATAATTACATGATTTTCATAGTCTAAAAATTCTGTAACTTCCCACAATTCGGAAACTCCTAAGACAATGACGAGAAAATAAGAATTCTTTTTGATTAAGTCTGAGACCTAAAGTAAAATAAAAATTCTCAATTGCAATTCAAATTGACTTTTGGACTATTTCCTGGTTGGAGGGGGGAATTAACACTTTCTGTACAAGATAGACAATTTTAAAATTTTTTCATGAAAATATAGTACTGTAAGAAAACAAAATTCAAGTCCAAATTTTTCCTTAGGCCCATACACTACACATTTAACGAAATAACTGAATAGGAAGAAAGAATAAGAACTCCAAATGAGAAGAGGAGAGAGACAGTGGAGAAATGATCTAGCTGTTTTTTGTTTGCTTTTGTTTGTGTGTGTGTATACTAGTCCTGGGGCATGAATTCAGGGCCTGGGCTCTGTCCTTAACATTTTTGCTTAAGGTTGGTACTCTACCACTTGAGCCAAAGCTCATTTCTGTTGTTTTTTTGTTTTGTTTTGTTTTTTGGTGGTTAATGAGAGAGAAGATTCTTATAGACTTTCTTGCTTGGGCTGTCTTTGAACCTTGATCCTTAGATCTCGGCCTCCTAAATAACAAGGATTACAGGTGTGAGCCAGTGCCCAGATTTTCTTTGTTTTGAATTTGATTTGGAGTTCACTTTTTTTAAATGAGCAATGATGTTTTTAACACAATTCCCAAGTTCATTAGAGATTCCACCCACCTTGTTATTCAAGAACCCATGAAAGAATACCAGGCCTTCACTAGTGGTATCTGACAAACATTTAATCAATTCTTATTTGCTCAGCCCTTTGTGGAAGAGCTGAGGGTATGAAATGAGTAAAGCAGAGTCCATATGAGACGCTAGGCTCTTTTTTTATTTTGTATTTTCTGGTGCTAGTACTAGAGCTTGAACTCAAAAGCCTGGGCACTGTCCCTTAGTTGTTTTTGTTCAAGGCTGGTGCTCTACCACTTGAGTGACAGCTCTAGTTCGTTTTTTGCTAGTTATAGTATAGTCTTATGGACTTTCCACAGATCTCAGCCTCCTGAGTAGCAAGGATTGTATGTGTGAACCACTGGCATCCTACAAGCTCTGAGTTTTGTTTTTCATTTAGACAGTGCCTCACTGTATAGCCTAGGCTGGCCTCAAACTTGCATCCTTCGGCTTCTGCCTTCCAGAGGGCTGGTATTAAAGTTGAGTGCCACCCTGCCCAGCCCCCCCCCCACACACAGAGTGAATAAAGTCAATATTAATTATCCCTGGAAAAACACTACAGGGTTTCACTGACGTGGGTACCCTGAGCTAGCCATTGCAGCACAGACAGAACTAGAACTGCATGCAGCAGAAAAGAAAGGGAGAAAGACTCCCAGAATCAGTGCAGCAAGTTTAAAAGCAGACAACATTCAGAATATTCACAAAATCGTGTCTGTTTATATACAACGTACAAGAAGAATGCATGTAGATGAAATATTTATGTTATATTTCTGGCTGTATCCAAAGTCTTCAAACTAAGCTTAGTACTCCTTCAAGTTTAGTCCTTACCCATGCGTACACCTCTAGCACTTAGCACAGTAAGTGGCCTGCCCGTTTATCCACTTATTTTTTTAATCTATGTCCTATGTTCTGATAACAGAAATTGGATATATCCCTGTGGGGCTAAGATAAACTCCTCAATCTCCTTTGTAACTTGGATGCTCTTCTGAACTGTGGGACAGAAGCAGAAATGACATGGGCTCTTAGAGGGACGAGATGATGCCTTCCCCTTTCTCTTCCCCACTGGCCTGAGCTCCATACATCACTGGCAGCTGGAATGGCCATTTAGGATGAAAACGTGAACACAGCAGGAAGTTAGGAGGACCCAAGTCTCTGGGCTGGAGAGCTGTCATATTATTCCTTCAACTAAACAGTCAAGTCCTCTGTAACAATGAGGAATCAGACAAAGGAAAGGGTGAAGACATAGAAGCTAATAGAAGGGTGGTGGCCAGAAGCTGGGAGGGAGCTGGTCTGGAAAGACATGAAACAATCTGTACTAAGGTGTAATCAGATGACACCAAGAAATTCTAGAATGTTGTTGAACAACATGGTGAATATGGGTAATAATTACAGGACATATATTTCAAAAATCCAAAAGAGACAATTTTGAGTATCTTTAGTATAAACAAATTATAATTTTTAAGTATAAACAAATTTTAATATAAATGATAAATGATAAATACTTTAATATAAACCAATGAGAGGACAGAGCTATTTAACCTGATTTATACATGATACAATGTACACATGTTTGAAAGTATCAAGTGTTATGATAGTTGATTGTGATATAAAATGTTTACTCTTTCGTTGTTATTATGGAGTGGTACACAAAGGGGTTGCAATTCAATGTGTAATAGCCTGGGAATTGTCCCTGCATTTTTTTTTGGTCACAGCTTGACGCACAGTTCCACTACCAGATTTTTGGTGGTTAATTGAAAATAAGCATCTCATGGACTTTTCCTATAGTTTTGAAGCTGGCTTCAAACCACTACCTCAGATCTCAGCCTCCTGAATAAACATTCTTTCTCATACTGGATAAATACTGTCCAAAAATACATGTCATAATTTTTTGTAAAATCCAGAGTAAAATAGCTAGAGCCAGGCGTAGTGGTGCATGCCTGTAATCCTACATCCTACTTGCTTGGAAAGTATAAGTAGGAGAATCATGGTCCAGGCAAAGTTAGTAAGAGACTGTATCTCAAAGCCTAAAAGCTAAAGGATTGTGACTCAAATGATAGGACCCTTTTTCTAACAAGTACCAGGCCCTGCCTCAGTCCAATCCTTAGGATTGGAGAAAAGAAAAAAAAATAACAGCCAAAATATACTGACTCATAATTTTCAGTCCCACAGGATGACGAACATTTCACATACACAATGCTCATGAGAACGCAGGAAGATAGGATCTGCTTTTCTCCCCGGTTCAGGAATGAAGGAACTACGGGCGTCCCTGAGAGCTGGGTAATCTGCCCAAATCAGGGGCAGAGTCAGGACTTCCCGATTCCTCCCCCATGGCCTTAAACACCTTCCTCTACTCTTGGAACAGGTACAAATTAATTTTACAAGAAGTACAAGAAAGTGATGTATTCATGAATCCGAGCAACCAGTGGCCTTTCCCCACCCTAGGCTGCAGTCTGCCTTCCAAGTCGCCCTCATCTTCTGCGAAGCCCCGTTGAATCTCCTTCCTCTGCCTTTCTTGCAAAGTCTCCAATTTTACCAATTAGAAAACTTATTCTGTGTCACCCAGCATTTCAACTATGTTAATCATACCTTGACTATATATAGGAGCTCGCTGACACAAGTGAAATTATTTAAGACCAGATTTAATCTATTCCTGTCACCCACCTTGTTGGAAAACTTAAAAGCAATTTGCAAGAATGCATTGAAAAAAAAAAAAACCTGTGTTTCAGCAGGTGAAGAATAAAGAAGGATTAAAGGACAAAAGGAAGATGGAGGAACAAGATGGAGGTAGTAATGAGGCTTGAGATGCATCCCATAATAGCCAATGAGCTTCCTCCAAGGAAGCCATGAATTTGGCTCTAAGCTTTCTAGCAGCCAAGTCAAAAAGGGAAAGTCGGTCAGTTACATAATTTACTGGCCATAAGCTTAAAATAAACCCAATGTTCATAAGTACCACTCGGCTTGGCACTCACAGCGGACACTGAATTCTCCTGAAGCCCCATAAAAAGGAACATCGTGTAAGGCACAAACAGCATCCTGACGGGAAATGCCACTGTGGGGTTCAAAGAGAGGCTTCTCAGAGGATGCCTGACCTTCAGATGATGTTAAATGTCTCCCAGCAGGGCAATGTGCAATAAAATACTCTGGGGCGGAGTAAGGGAGAAAGGGGCCACCCCAGGTACTTAACTCCTGACAGACTTGGCCTGACTCAAGAAGAACAGAACACAAGAACAGAAAGAGCTAATGTGTGTAGATACAGAACTGGGGGAGCAGGGATGACGACGTTGTTGGTCATCCCTGGCTTAACCTCCACAAACCAACCAACACACCTGAGAATAGCTCCTTAGTTCATGTCATGTAATGCATAGACAGCAGACACTGCGTCTGCGCACAGAGCTGTTGAATTCCAAAGCACACACTCCCTCTTGTACAACTCCAAGACTTGAGGCAGGGCGGACTCTGTGTCTTTGAAACCATTCCCTCAAGTATGGATTCTCATCAGCGAGCTTCTTATGAATATTAGATAGCCTTGACCTTAAAACGATTCCACCCAGACCCATATTAATTACTATCCATTAAATTGGGCAGAGAACAATAGCTGAGAACACAAAAGTGAAAGCCATCCCACTACCTCTTACGGCCAAGATCCAACTGTTCCCAATAGGTTCCAGAGAGAGGGGAGAAAGAGGAGGGAAGATGGCTACAGTGTACAGACACTATGGGAGTCAGAACACACCTGGAAGGCAGGTAGAGCGTAAGCAGATACTACTGGGCCTTTGGATGAGTAAGGATTTAAGACAGTGGACACGAGAAAAGGGAAATGAAGAAAACCAAAGATAAATTTTTGCCAAGTTCAGACACAAGACACCTTGGCCTGCTGGTTCTATACTTGGCTCCTATGGTGGTCCCATGTTTCTGGATTACTTAGATCCATCTGGCTGAATGGCATTCTACATTTCGAATAAACAACTTCAAAAGAGATGATAAAACAGAGCAGGTTTAATGACCGGAGGAAGGCATGAGAACAGATGCTAAGACCATCAAACACGAATTCACCTATGTGTCACATCATTCAATGAGGTAATTTACACATTTTTGGAAGTATTTTTGGAGGACTACACATCAAAATGAGAAAGTACACTGAGTGTGTATGTCTGCATGTAGGCATTTTAGGAGAAACAGAATTGCAATAAAATGACCAATTTCTCATTAGAGACATCCCAAATCCCTTAGTGAACTGTCTAAAAGAAAATAGCACATTGTGGCAGGTACTTCTATTATCTCATCTTCCTTTAATGTGTTTTTGTTTTTAGCATGTCATCTCTCGAGAGGACAACATATACTATTCTTCTCTAACCTAACAGGAAAGCCAGTGCCCTGAGATCAATTTAATTATTTTAGAGGCCAAAAGATTGTTTGAATGCAATTCAGGATGGCTAGGTACTTCTTATAAAGTGTCAGGTGGATAATGAAGAATAAAGGAGAATTAGTCAAGGGTGAAGAAAATACACAGGATATATTAATGAGTAAAGGTTTCTATTGTTTGGCCAGAAACAATGGCTCATACCTGTAATCCCAAATATTCAGAAATTTGGAAAGGTAGCACTTTGAAGCCAGCCTAGGCAAAATAGTAAGACCCATTTCAACCAATAAGCTGGGCATAGTAGCATGCACATGATCATGTGAATGGTGTACATTGGATCATATTTTAGGCTGCCCAGGCAAAAATGCAGGACCTTATTTGAAAAATAATGAAAGCAAATAAATTTTAAAAAAAGCAAAAAGAGCCTGAGATTTGGCTCAAATGTTAGATCACCTGCTAGACAAATGTGAGATCAAACTCTATTATTGCTAACAAGAGTTCTACATAATCCCAAACTATATTTTCTTGGAATAATGCAAGAAAACATTCATCAGGACCTTATTTTTATATGGTATTTTTAATTGAAAATATGCTGAAACTTTCATGGGATGATTTCCCAAGTGCCAGATTTCATAGTACATTTCTATTTTCTTCTAACCTCAAGGCTCAAACTAGTATTTTGACATTGTTGGATCCTTTTCAAAACATGCAGTTAATACACAGTGGGGTTTTCAGAGTGGTTGCTTGATTTAAATAAGTAAATGAATAAATACTTTTAAATAGTCCTTGACATTGAATATACCAGGACGGTGTTCCAACATCAATAATAGTAAACAAAATAAATTTAGTGGAGATAAGAATCTCATTAGACAAAATAATGCAAAATAGGAGGAGAAAAATAGTTATATTTTAAAAATCGAATAGGCAGAAATGAACTGACAAAGAATTTTTAAAAAGGAAAACAAAACTGATATGTTAGTCCACAGGGGAATGTTTTTTTAAATTAAGACAATTAGCTATGCATTTGTCTAATGGAGAGTCTCCTGAATTAAGGAAAATAGATAAAAATCTTGGTGTAGGGGGGAATGTAAAGATGGTTAAAGGTTAAAAAATAAGGCCTTAGAGATACAAATAATGAACTGGGGTTCACAGGCTAAGATAAGCTCAAAATTCTGTCTTCAATTATATTCTGAGAAAATAATACATATTTGTTAATTTTTCTATTTTATCCAACAAATACCACAAGTACCTTCTGTGTACCAGGCCAATTTAACAACTTTTGCTGCCTACCTGAGCACCAATGGCTCACGCCTGTAATCCTAGCTACTCATGAGGCTGAGATTGGAGGATTACAATTCAAAGCCAACCTAGGCAGGAAAGTCCCTGTGACTCTTATCTCCAATTAATCACCAGAAAACCAGAAAACCAGAAGTGGAGCTGCGGTTCAAAGTGGTATAGTGCTAGCCTGGAGAATAAAAGCTCAGGGATGTGCTGTGTGTTCAAGCCCCAGGACTGACAAGACCAAAAAGAAAAGCTGGAAATGGAGCTGTGATTCAATTGGTAGGATTAATGGGAGATTTGGGCCAAAAAGCCCAGCCCCAAAGATCAAACCCAAGTACCATGTACACATGCACACACACGAAAAGCTTGTGCTTCCATGGAGAGAGGCCAACAATAGATAAATGTACAAGTATTTTTAAATACCAGCATGCACTTTTTTTCTGGTTGGTCATTGGGCTTGAACTCTAGGCCTGGGTGCTGTACCTCAGCTCTTCAGCTCAAGGCTAGCACTCTGCCACTTGAGCCACAGTGCCACTTCCAGCCTTTTCTATTTCTGTGGTGCTGAGGAATCGAACCCAGGGCCTCATGCATGCCAGGCAAGCACTCTACCGTTGAGCCACCTTCCCAGCTCCCAACATCCCCCCAGCATTTTATGGAGGAGGAGAAGGATAGCCTTCTATCTTATGTAAAGTGGGCAGGGGAAATCTTCTTGCAAAGTGTAGAGCACAAGAATGTAAAGGAATGACATCTGGGACCCAGGGGAAGAAATACCTCAGCAAATGCACTGCGGTAGAACCCACGGTCAGCAGGTGCCTGCAGACAGAGCCCACTGAGTGGCCAGGGGATCATTCAGGTTCATGAGGTTGCTGTGGGGAATGGCCTCTGCTCTATAGATGAGGGAAACACTGGAGAGCTGTGGATATGACACACAGTGACATGCAGGCTGACGCACAGAGCTAATGAGGACAAAGAGCTCACTTCTGTCTACCAGTGGGTAGATTTAATGGTGGCAGTAAAAGGAAGGTCTTTTCAAAAAGCTGCTATTTTCTCCAATGAAATTAAGTTCAGAAAGGCTTGATCTAAAACATTCGTGGGAGAAAAACATATTGAAAAGCACTTGGGTTCAGGGTATATTTTTAAAGGCAGAAGTGAAAGAATGCACCAGTAAATGCATACTGTGTGGAGGAGAAAGAAAGGAGCCATGCCATGAGAAGAGTTGGGGGTGGAGGGCACAGATGGGGACAGGGCAGCCAGGGCTGCTCCATTTCCTAAAAGGAATGCTTACAAAAGAGTACGTTCGGAGGAGAAAACTTTCAGCACATAAATGGAAGGACAAAGGGTGAACAAATGCAGCAGTGGCACTCACTAGACACTATGTGGAAGATGAACTATACAACTGGGGGGGGGATGAGAGGGAAAAACTGAAGAGAGAGAGAGAGAGAGACAGAGAGACAGAGATAGACAGACAGACAGACAGAGACAGAGAGACAGAGAGAGAGAGGGAGAAAGAGAGGGAAGGGGTAACACTTGTTCCAAAAAGAAATGTACTCTTTACCTGACTTACAAAACCACAACTCCACCGTTGTAATATATAACCTTTATAGTAACTATTTAAGAAGATGAACACTTGAAGGGAGGATATCAATTTTGAGAAAGCTGTATGCCATCCTTGTAACAATGTCCACGAGGCATCTTCTAAGAGCGGAAAGGAGATCTGAGGGACTCACCATGTCCAAGTAAAGAAGAGGGAAAGGATCTAGCAAAGGCATGACTGATGAGAGAAGTTAAAAAATGCGGAATGGCCAGGTAAAAGTGGCTTCTTTTATACCCACTTATCAGATGAAAACACCAAACAGAGAAGTTCAGCAATTAGATTATGCAGCCAGGAAAACAGAGCAGGTAGGTCAATTCTAGGAGCATGAACAGAAGGTCAGTGTTCAACCCTGCTCTAGTGTGAATAGTCTCTTCCTCCCCTCCCCAAACCATGCCTCCAGCCTCTCTTTGTGTTGGTTATTTTCAAAGTAGGGTCTTGTCTTGATGTTCTGGCCACTTGGGCTGTGATGTTGCTACTTCTGTCTGCTAGGGATGACAACAGGCACACAACTGCACACAGCCATTGTTCTTGCTCCATATCAGACGCTTGCAACCACACGGGGCCACTGGCTGAGATGGAGTCTGATGAACTTGTCTGCCATCCACAAATGATTACTGTTCTCTGCCTCCCAAGAGGCCAAGGTAACAAGCATGAGCTTATCATGCTCAGCTTATAGCTGGGATTTTAAATGTGCCCTAAAGGCCCATGTATTGAAGGCTTTGTCTCCAGGTTGCTACTGGCAGATAATGAGACCTAAAAGAGTAAACGGGAGGCTTTGAGGTCTGTGATGAAAGAGAATGGTACCCCAATCTCTTTTTCTTCCCCTCTCTTTTGCTTCCTGGCCTTGAAGGGAAAAAATAATTTTGCTCTGTAATATGTACCTGCTCTGGGGAGCTGCCTTACCACAGGCCCAAAACAAATGGCACCAACTGATCACAGAAAGAAAGCTCTAAAATGGGAGCCCACATAGACCTTTTCACTTTATAAGTTGATTTCCTCAAGTAATTTGTTATAATGGAAAGCTGATTAAGACGCACCGTTGTGAGTCACACAATCCTTCATCTGAAGCTTCTTCGGCGAGGGGCTTGAACCTAAGACTTATCTCCGGAAGAGCCCCAGAAGGATGGGGGCTCTGAGCCACTGAGAGCTTCCCCACTGAGTAACCTAGCCAACAAAGCAGAGCAGGAGGAGAAATGTTTCTGAACAGTTGTGCACAAGTCCAAGCAATTGCTTTTTCTTTCTCTGAAGCCCTTCCCCAACGATACTTTTGGATGGTTTTCTAAACCCTGCTTAATATGGATACTAGGTCAAGTTCAAAGCAATGCCAAAATTAGAGGGGGGAAAAAAAGAGCCAGGCACTAGTAGCTCACACCTGTCATCCTAGTTACTCAGGAGGCTGAGATCTAAGGATCACAGTTCAAAGCCAGCCCCAGCAGGAAAGTTCATGAGATTCCAATCTCCAATTAATTAATCCAGAAACAGCTGGAAGTGAAGCTGTAACTTCAAGTGGTAGAGCTCTAGCCTTGAGCAGAAGAGCTCAGGGACAGCGCCCAGGCCATGAGTTCAAGCCCCACAACCAACAAAGAAAAAAGAAAAAGAAAAGGTGTTCTACAGAGAAACAGAGCAACACTTCCTCCCTGATACCCTACCTTCCCAGGGTTCCAGATTCCAATCCTCTGATAACAGGCACACAACTGCACACAGCCATGGTCTTTCCTCTAATAGTTGGAGTAACAGACACTCTGCAGAATATCATCATCTGCCCTTGGGGGCCCCCTCACTGCAGAGAAGAAGGCCCAGACGCAGCTGCAACACCTCACTTCTTTCTGATGCGTGGTCCATGGTCACCTCAAAAAGGCCAAACACCTAGGGCCTCGTTTGGGGGCAAAAATATAGACCCAATGTAACTCCATCCTAGACACACACACACATATACACAGACACAGACACACACAGACACACACACAGAAACAGACACACAGACACAGAAACAGACACACAGACACAGACACACACACACACACAGACACACACACAGACACACACAGACACACACAGACACACACAGACACACACACACACAGACACAGAAACAGACACACAGACACAGACACACACACACACACAGACACACACACAGACACACACAGACACACACAGACACACACAGACACACACACACACACACACACACACACACACACACACACACACACACACACACACACACACACACACACACACACCTTCCTTACTGCACATCAAGTGTCTGGATTCTTTCCTAGAGCTACTTAGTGGCTTAGAGCAACAGAGATCGACTCTTCCAGCTGGAAGCTCTAAAGCCCAGCGTGGATTTCTCTGGATCAGAGTCAACAGTGAGGAGGGCATCAGCCCCCGCCCCGCCTGCCCCCCAGATATGCTTGGGACATAGCAATTCTCCTGCCTCACCCAGGCTTTTGAGGCTGCCGCATTCCTTGGCTCACGGCCTCTTCCCATCTGCAAAGCCATCAGTCATGTCCCTTGCAACTCTGCCCCTGCAGTCACAACGCTGATCCTCCTCTCTCCCTTTTCTGACCTTAGAGACTTCAGATTACACTCGGTCTACCAAAAGGCTGCTCAGAAATTTGAAACAAAGGAAATAGAAATTCGGGGGGGGGGGTGTGACTATGCACATCAGTCTTCTACAGACAAGATTACATAAATTATATAATTATGTTATATAAGAGTGTAATATATATGTTAGCTATATTATGTAAGTATTATATATTGTATCATATTTTGACTTTTCAAAGAGAGGTTATGTTGCACATATTGTATCTTTCAGGGATCCTGATGGGGCAGACATAGAGAGAAATGACTCTCTTTTAGTTTCAAAGTGATTTTTTTTTGTTCAAAGATGAAATTTCGATGTCTACCATTCATTGTGGAGTTCAGTGATCTTATTCTACATGAATCGCAGCAAAGAAACCAGACATCCGTGGGCTTCAAAATGGACTCTTTCATGGAGGGGGATTTATACAGAGTCCTGAATTGTCTTCTGAGGATGGAACAGAATGGAAAGGTCATTGTGGGACACATCAAGGACACCATAGTTGGGAGAAGCAAGCCCGGCTGCTCTCAATTGACAGACCATGCCACGCTGGGCCTGTCCTCACTCCCCAGCAATCAGCACCTCCATTAGCAGCTCACTTTCACAGGGGAAAACAGGGTGCCAAGAATGAACTCACATGTTCAAGATCACATTACCAATCAGGATTCCAGCTCAAAGATAGTGGATACAATTCTAATTTTCTGGAAATAGAGTGATATTGATCATTTAGAAGTTACCAAAGAAAATTCAATCTCTACCTTGACGTATCCCAAGAGGTTTTTGTACATGTAAAAACATCACTCCTTTTGCATATGACTACATCTTTTAATTCACATACTTTTTTGATGGTGGTGAGATTTGAACTCAGGGACTCATTTGTGCACCTCCACAAAACCATGAATCCAGCACTTTCTTTCCCTACCCATTTTTGAAATGGAAAAAAAATCACTTCTTGCTAAGACTCATTTCTGCAATATAATATTCCCATTTGTTGCTTCCTCCCATGGCTGGGCTGACAGTTTTTCACTATCACACCTGGCTTTTCCATGGAGATGAATCCTGGAATCTGACTTTTCTACTTGGCCTGGTCTAGAATTTCAGTCTTCCTGCTGACAGCCTCTCACAGAGCTAGGAGTAGCAGCCATACACCACCACACCCAGCTAGCTATTGGTTCAAAAAAAGTCTCACAAACATTTTGCTCAGGCTGGATTTGTTTGGAGCAATCAATCCTCCTAATCTCAGGTAATTGGGATGACAGGCCTAAATCACCAGACTGGAAATATACATACTTCTGAACTTGATTTTCTGATTGCTGATTCCTTACCAACTTGTAGAAATTGTTTATGTGAGATTTTGTCTCTTCATGTATAACTGCTCTGAGTGTTTTCCTGGTATACCTTTGATAGTATGGTTTTCTTAGTGAACATTCTCCTCTGGCATCAACAGTGAGACTTTTAAACTTCTCCATTGTCCTGGCAAATCAACATGCCCACTGTTTTGATTGGTTTCATATTCAACCCTCTATTCTAGGCATGCTCTATTTTATTCTTTAATTAGTTTTGACATAAAGTGTGGATCTAATTTAATAAGTAGTTAACTAGTTATACCAATATAATTTCATGGTGTCTGTTAAATAATTGTTGTTCCTTTTATGTAACATGAATAAAGTGAAGGTTAGTAGAAACTTCAATTTACATAATAGGACATTCATTTTTTAACGTGCTCTTTTGTTCTATTTACTTATTAGCGCATCTGTCTCTTATTATTACTTGAATTATTTTCTTGAATATATTTGCAATATGAATATGTATGCTGTTGACTATGAATATGAAACTAAGTATTGACTGGAAATGTACTTTAATAGGTATTTGAGTATTGCCTGTTACTTGAATATATTATTTCCTGTTACTTTAGCATTACTTAAAAGATTCCTTGGGGCTGGGAAGGTGGCTCAGTAATAGAGTGCTTACCATGCATGCATGAAGTCCTGTGTTTGATTCCTCAGCACCACTTAAGCAGAAAAGGCCAGAAGTGGTGCTGTGGCTCAAGTGGTAGAACACTAGCCTGAACTGAAGAGCTGAGGGACAGCGCCCAGGCCCAGAATTCATGACCAACAACAACAACAACAAAGATTCCTCTGCTGGCTTACCCCTCTTCCTCCCTGCCAAAATAGAACAGCATATAAAAACTCATTTTAGCTAATAGTTACTATTTGTATCAATATTTCAGAAACCATCTATTGGGTTTGCAGCAAAAAGTGCATATAAAGATTGAAAATTCAGCTGGGTGCTAGTTCTAAACTAGTCCAGGCAGAAAAGTCCATGAGACTCATCTGCAATTAAGTACCAAAAAAGCTGGAAGTAGAGCTGTAATTCCAGTGCTAGAGCACTAGCCTTGAGCACAAAAACTCACCAACAGAGCCCAAGCCCTGAGTTCAAGCCCCAGGCCTGGCATCAAAATAAAAAGATTACAAATTCATGGAATATACTGTAAACAAGTGTGGAAAAGTCACCATGAAATCCCCCACTGGTATAATTAATGCCAGCTAACAGATAAAGATTCAATATTTCTGTATTTATCAAGGAGTTGTGCAAATTCCTACTTGCTTAATTAGTTGTTATTTTTTTTTACAGCAATCATTCGTGTTAGTGAGAAAAGTTTTCTATTGAGAAGACAATGTGCCCAGTACATTATCTATCTCATGACCACGTTGAGCACACAGGATGCACCAGGATCTGTGTGAGAGCTGGGGCTTCACTCGAGGGTAAACACACAGCCTTCAGCCCTCAGGATGCCTAGGAAAACTGCAACTATATCAAGTGGCTCCAAGAAGAAGTTTAAATGATGCAAAAGCAGTCAGATTTCCCTGTGAAAATAAGGCAAAAGCTGAGATCTCAAAGATGATACCAATAACGAGGCAAAGGAACAGGGAACAGAAGGCAAAGGAGAGAGATGTGCAGGGGTTGAGGCTGTGTTGGAAGCAGTTCCCTGAATACAAGGCCAGTGTGCAGTAAGGCTACACTGCGAAGAGAGAAGACAGTCATGGTAAATCAAGCAAGGCCTTTAGGCAGTGTTTTCCAGCTTTACCGAGGTATGGCTGACAAGTCAGATAGGATATATTTGAGGGACAACTTGGTATTTTGATTCACACGTTCACTGTGAAATTGTGCCCAACGGCAAGTTCCTGAACGCACCCACTGCTTCATAGAACCACCATGTCATGGTGAGAACATCAGAAAACAGTGGAGGGATATTCATAATTTCAGTGCACTGTCCACTAGATCTCCAAAATTTATCCTGAAAAACTGAGATTTTCAGTGAGACCAAAGGAGGATACTCTTAGGAGAGAAACAAAGACAATGTCTATGTGCAAATGACCATACAATATTTCTTTTTTTTTCTTTTTTTATGGTGAAAATACTGTACAGAAGGGTTACAATTACATGGGCAAGATCACGAGTACATTTCTTTATTATTATTATTATTTGTGAACACACTGTACAGAGGGGTTACAATTACATGGGCAGGATAATGTATACATTTCTTATCAAGCATTGCAGCCTCCTCCTTTGTTTACTCTTCACATTCCTTCATGAGTACATTTCTTACCAAGCATTGTAGCCTCCTCCTTTGTTTTCCCTTCCCATCCCTTCCCATCCTCCCCCCCCCTGCCTTTCCCCACCCAATCCTCCTCCCCTCTTCCCCTCCACCCAATCCTCCTCCCCCTCCCCCTTAACCAAAGTTGTAAAGTTCATTTTCGACATAACGACTTATACATCTCATTGTTGCAATGGGTCTACCTGTATCCCATGACCATACAATATTTCTTTAAAAAAAATCACAAGACTTTGTACATGTGGACTGATTATGTCCCCCTTCCTTTGCAACCCTTCTTTCTGCTTCTAAGCTTTAAGGATTTTGTGTTTGTTCTAAGAATGGTGGGAAGTCAATGAAGAGTGTTAGCAAGAGAGACTCAGATGTTTTGTTTTGAACAGATGACTCTGGATGTGTGCAGCCTGGGAAATGAGCCTGACGAAGGCTCAGATGGCCAGCTGACTGGGCAGAGGAAGGGAGAAAGTGGGTCATCTTACTCCAGAAATTTATATGGTGAGATCAAAGGATTAGCGATAGTCTGACTCATGAGTTCAAGGGAGAGGAAAGTGCTCAAGAATGACCGGTAGGCTGTTGGATTTTGTAAGCAGGGAAAGAGAAATACCAAAGCTGACAACGAATGAGCCAGGTCTAGGGGAGTAAAACCACAAGCTCAGGTTTAGACAGGGCAAGTCTGCGTTATCTTTGAGAAAGTCAAGACATGTCAAGAAGATACGACCTTCTTTCCTGGATAAAGGTTAATAGAGTCTCTTGCTCATATGGTTCAGGTCCTCATTATCTTGCCATAGGAAAAATCAGCAATCTCTAGTTAGCCATGTCAGACTTCAAAGACACACACACACACACACATACACACACAGTTTATTTGAGTCACTGTGAATCTTTTGCAACATGTTATTTGGACTATATACTAATGTGGTTCAAAAGAGAGGCCAAGTGGACCCATACTAAATGTCAAGTAGAATATGTTTTTGCACATTTTCCAATGTCAATAAAATGCTCCATTTTTTATGCTAGTTCAAAGCACAGACTATTCCTATCAATCTAGTCACTCGATATTTGGTAAAAAAAAAATCTTATGAAATATGAAAGCTTTTAACCTCTCAGCACTGACTTTTTTCTCAAAAGTCATGTGACATAATTGTGTCACAGAGGCACAGTAGTAGTTATCTGTGAAAGACTGGGTGAATTGGGAAAGTAATGTTTGTATCTATGGTTTCTGACATAGGATTCCAAGACTCAGAACTCCACAGGCCTTCTTAAGATAAAAGCACAGCTAGGTGTCGGAGGCTCCTGCCTGTAATCCTAGCTACCAAGGTAGCTGAAAACCAGAAGTTCACTGTTCAAAACCATCCAGAACCAAGCAAGCAAGCTCAGTGAGTGAGCTCCAGTACTGTTTCGATAAGTGAAAGCAATTCATGCTTCATGAGACTTTACAGAAGGATGGCATCTAGAAACTAAAAACAGAACCAGACACAAGACTGATTGGAATTTAAAACATTTTCTTCCCTTTAAATAGATTCTTTTTTAAAAAATAGAATAAGTTTCTTAAAACCTAATTAATATAATAATTATATCCAACACTCACACCTAGAAGCCTTTCTTTGTTCAATGGTATAAAGCCAAGTACCATTTTGGTCTGATTAGCCACTAGGGGGCAAACTTTGCTAAAGAATAAGGCTACCATTGAAAGGTTTTTGTTTTGTTTTTGATTTCTGTTGGTTTTTTTTCCTTTTTAATTACTGATCATTTTTATTTTTTTAATCTTTTTATTGTAATGATACTGGACAGAGGGTTGTTGTTTTTAATAACCCTCAAATCTTGGTGAAAACATTTGGATTATAGTTGCCATCAAATTTCAAAATGCTTCCATTAAAAAACAAATTCATGATTTCCCAGTCGCAGAATTTAGTTAGGACCTAACTAGGCCTCTTTCATGTTCTGGAAAACACAAGGCCAAAAATACTTGAATGGGCTGGCCATTGTGTGCATATTTGTCAATGGCCGAGACGGGGTTCGGGCCGCTGGCACCCTATTCTAGTACTTTTCCGTTCTTTTTGAAGCACTAATAAGGTCAAAGCAGTACTGATTGTCTGAATGTAGCTATTCTGACCAATATTAAGTTATATTTCCATGAAGAATTTTTTGAAACATTACAATCTCATGTTGTTTGGCAGCCAATCCATTGGTAAGTTACTATTTAAAGCAACTCAGGAGTTCAAAAGATTAAAATGACCCCTTGAGAAATTGTAGTGCAAGTTCCTCTGGGGAAGATTAAACTTTTCCTGTTGTTTTCGTTTCATGTTAGGTAGAAAATACCAGACAGCAAGGAGTTGGAAACAGCATCCATCAAGTAATGAGAAAAATGAAAAGAATGATGTGGGTTTGTGATAAAACTAGAATTGGAAAACTGAACCAAGGTAGACGTAAACACTCCTGACTCTCTATGGAGAGGTAATGTTGGAATATATATGAATCCTCAACAAACACTTTGGTTGGGTGAACTAAAGAGCGGACTTGAATTGGAAAGGTTTTGTGAAATGATGCCAAGAATCGGAAAACCTAAACAAACCTGAATCATGGTTCAGATCCAAGCATTCACTGTGCTAGTCCTAATGCTGTGTCAAAAAGGAACATGGGAGCTATAGCAGGTCAAATGCAACAAGGAGAGATGCTTTTGAAAATGGCCTTCCTAGCACACTACTAGTGCCTCATGCCAGTAATCTTAGCTACTCAGGAGGCTGAGATCTGAAGATCTCAGTTCAAAGCCAGCCCTGGGAAGGAAAGGCCTTGAGATCGCCAACTGACCATCAGAAAACTGGAAATGAAGCTGTGGCTCAACGTGGTAGAGCACTAGCCTTGAGAAAAAAAGAGCTCAGGGACAGTGTCCAGGCCCTGAGTTTAAGTCCCATGATTAAGAAAAAAATAATTAATTAAGCTTAAGACAGTGACCAAGCCCAGAGTTCAAGCCCCCGGACCAGCAAAAAGATAAAAGGAAAATGGGCTTCATATTTCCTATCCTAGAGATAATCCACCTCCAGCCAGCACTTCCATCTGGAATTCTCTAGGGGGCAAGATGACATCGGCTCCAAACTGGCCTCTGCTCCATATGTCAGAAAGAATGACGGGGAGGTGGAACAAGTAGACCTTCCCATGAGCCTTCACAACAGCTTCTGGGACTGGAGGTCAGGCTTCTTGGCATCCCATGACATGTGCTGCTTCTTGCCCTTGGGACCATCATTCCCAGAATTCCCCTCTGCCTCAGGCACCCCAGATTGGCCCAGTGCACTTCAATAGCTTGTATCCGGCATGCCTCTCCAGGGGCCGTGTGCTCCGCCCAGTCCCTAGTGGGGTATCACTGCGAACTCATGGAACCCTTAACTGCAACCTAGCGGGGTGCCTGTCAGCAATCAGAAGTGTGCCCTCGAGGAACATAATGGGATCTCAGCCTCTTCCTCCTCCTTCCTCTCTTTTTATTTCCTTGCTACCAGGTGAGTCCCACCTCACAGTCTGACACAATGCACCGAAAGCTACAGCGCCAGCTCATCAGCAACTGAAACCACCACAGCTATGAGCTCCAACAGCCCCCTTTGTCTTTTGAGGTTGATGATCTCAGGCATTTGATTAACAGGAGCTCAGGCTGGGCACGGATGGCTCATGCCTGTAATCCTAGCTACTCAGGAGGCAGAGATCTGAGGATCATGATTCAGAGCCAGCCAGGGCAGGAAAGTCCATGAGAAGAACAAATCCATGTTTCCCACTAGCTTTTCAATAGCTTAGAGGGCTGGAAAAACAGAGACCTGTTCTTCACATGTGCCGATGACCCCAAGTTGGTGACAGTCTGGTAGCACACGAAGCTGCAGGCTTTGTGAGAGCAGAGTCTCACGTGAGGATTTATCAGCCTTCCCTTCCTGCACTACAGTTTGCACTTGAACATAGAGTGCTGGAGTTGGCCTTCTTCGTTTATTGGCAATATTGCTACTTTTATGTGTTTACTCGTAATTTCTTGGTTTATTCTTTTTAAAGCTTATAAGCACTTGAGACTTGGGAGCTGGTCCCCAGTGAAAACGTAAGTTTTCTTGCTTACCTTGACTAGCTAGCTTGCTTTTTGTTAAGTTTTAGAAAAGGAATGGTATCTTTAGCAGAAATTAAACATTAGTAGTACTGGGAGTTAACCCAAGGGTTGAGTGTGATCACCAAAATGGTGGCTTTAAGGAAATCTGTCAACTCCTGAGTAGCTAGGATTCCAGGCATTAAACCACTGGAGCCTGGCTCAATGTGGCTTATTCTTTCCTGGCACTACTTATCAAGAGGCTGAGTGGTCCAATGGTGAACTCTAAGGTGGGTAGAGCCTGGTTGTCAGATCTGGATTCACCCTCTCTCTCACTAAGTTCTCCCTCCTGAAAGAAGACAGAGATGATCATAGAAATACTCTGACTTAAACATGTGACCATACAAGAAGTGGTGGTGGTGCTATAAAGAATATTGCTGCAACTTCTTTCTCTAAGGCAAATTCTTCCTGTTTGTTTTTGTTAACATTTCCTCCACTATCCACACCAAAAGAATAACACACACACAAAAAAGTCGCATAATTTTCTTCAAAAGAGAGCTCAACTGCTTTGCATCAATACCTTTGGGGGTCATTTTTATAAGTTTGGAGAAGGAAAATAGAACAAAGCCAGTGAAAGGTAACTTCCAAAATAAAGCAGTAGGAAGCTGTAACTCTTCACACTGGATTGCAAGTCCTGAGGGACTCAGAATTCTTAGAGGAATGAAAGGGCAACTTTCATTTAGATGGTCTGCCTTTATCCTTCCCTGCCTCAGACCTGTCTTAAAGGGCTGCCAATCAACCAGGAGCTTCTCAACAAGTTGTCATGAAGAGACAATGACTGTGTCAGTGGATGAGAGAGACAAATACCTTTGTTCTAGAAGGGACCAGCATCTAACTGGAGACAGGATTCAAATGTGGCAGAAGATACACAGAACACTAAGAGCCATGTTTCTCAGCAACACACACACACACACACACACCCGGGGCAGTGTTTTGTATTTTGTATGTAGAGCATTCTTAGAGGGTTTTTCAAAAGCTGTCATTCTGTGCGACATTCCCAAGTTCCAGCTTCCTAACTTACTGCTCTTCCTGACTCAAGACACAGGTAGAGCTCCATGGATTCTTCTTGTTCTTGTCTTCTTTTCTCCTTTTCTTTTCCTTTGCTTTCTCTCCCCTTTGTTTCATTCCCCTTCCCTTCTCTCCCTTTCCAATTCCTCCCTCCTTCCCCTTCCTTCCCTCTCCTCCCCGACCTTTCCCCGTCCTTCTTCTCTTTTCCCTTTGTCCTTCCTTCCTTTTTTCCCTCCCTTCCTCCTTCCTCCCTTCACTCTTTCTCTTCTTCCCTCCCTCCCTTATTTTTCTTAAAAGATTTTATGGCTCATTTAAATCCGTCAGTGTAAAAACATAGTGAGACTCGTAATAGGCAGCAGTTAGACCTAAATAACAGGGAAAGGCAAAGGAAACTTGAAATGAGGGTGTGAGTGTAAAGGCTCTGTGCAGGTGCTGTAACGAACCTTCTGGACTCCCTGAGGGCCTCAGCCCTGTAGACTGAACCTGAGGATAGCAATCCCTCACGCTGCGCAAGCAAATGCTCAAATCTCCAAGGCCAACCAATGTTCTCACCAGAGAGGCTACATGCTTCAAACCATTGGATGCTCCTTTGTAACAGGGAAACTTTCTGCTGCCCTGAACTGTCCGTCTAAAGGCAGGAGAAAAGTCTGCCTTCTCTACTTCCATTTTGTATCAGAACTTGCTCTGAGCCATTCTTTCGGCCGCCACTTTACAATCTCCTTGGAAGGACAGAACTGGTCAATGCCATCTTTATGACAAGGGACTGAGAGCCTTGAAGGACAGATGAGCCCCAAAGGACCATGATGGCCTCTAGTGATCAGGCTGCACCCTGGGGCAGGAGAAGGCTGTCTCCTGGGAATCAATAACAAGTTCTTTGAAACCCTGGAGAATCAGAACTGAGATAACGACCAAGCCATACCTGTAACTGAGACCTTTCAACCAGGCAGCAATTTGCCCCTTCTCCCTCAGTCTCCACTCACTACCCTAAAGATGGCTGAAGTTTCATGGACACATCTTCCTGCCACTTTTCTTTCCTCATAAACTTTCCCATCACTTTTACCACGTTTGGGGTTTTGCCTGAATTCTCTCATTAGATGCTAGGCCTGAGGTTGACCGTTCTCCTCACTCATCAGTACTAACCTGTCCTCATTCAGAGTCTCCTTGCCATCACCCATTCCAATTCAACTGAAAAGATCATTACATATATATTATATAATGTGTAATATTATATCAATCTATCTATATATATGTATAGTCAGTCATTGGGCTTGAACTCATGGTGCCAACCACTTTGATCCACACAGCTCCACTTCTGGTTTTCTGATGGTTAATTGGCAATAAGAGTCTCATGGACTTCCCTGCCCAGTCTGGCTTCGAACAGCAATCCTCAGATCTCAGACTCCTGAGAAGCTAGGATGACAGGTGTGAGCCATCAACCAGTGCCCAGCATTGTTTAAATGTAGGTGTGCTGATGATTAATCTTATATCCAACATGTCTCATTTTAACAAACTAAAGCTTAAAGATGGAATGCATTGCATTAATCCTCTAAGAGCATATAGAGGGGGCAGTGAGGGGCAAGGTCTTGAGCATGAATGTCATTACATATCAGTGCATGGCCATATCCTCACACTGTGTACCTCTTTGGAAAAATGTGTGTATTTGTACAGTATTGTAGAATGATGCCAGGAGGTCAGAGCTTTCGCTGTTTTCTTTTTGCTTATGCATGTAACTGTAACCCCTCTGTACAGCATCTTTACCATAACATTAACAAAAAGAAGAAAGAAAGAAAAGAAAGGTACCATAGGTTGAGTATGACAAAGGACATTTTCTCCACAAGAGGGCAATCATTCTCCTTGTTTTCATTTTGTAACTGCAAAGCAACACACACACACACACACACACACACACGACTTAAAATATTTTTGTAAGTCCTGTTGCTTTTGTTGGAATAATTCCATTTTGGATGTTGCTGTTTGTTGAGGAGTGAAGGGGTTGGGGTGTTGTGTCCTTTGCCTGGATCCCTGCTCACAGTGGATTAGCTTTTTTTGTTGTTGTTGGTCCTAGGGCTTGAACTCTGGGCTTGGCCACTGTCCCTGTGCTCTTCAGCTCAAGGTGTGTGTGCTCTACCGCTTGAGCCACAGTGCCACTTCCAATTTTCTAATGGTTTATTGGAGATAAGAGCCTCATGGACTTTCCTGCCAGGGCTGGCTTTGAACCATGATCCTCAGATCTCAGCCTCCTGAGTAGCTAGGATTACCAGTGTGAGCCACCAGTGCCTGGCTGGGTTAGCTTTTTTGCATGATATAAAATAAGGTGCAGTTGACTTTGGCTCCTAGGTGTGATACACAATTAAGCACGTCTCCGTGTGGCATACAAGCAATGACGACTATGCACTAGTCTTTGAATGACTCACATTAAAATCATTGCTGTGTTCTAGATTCATGAGGCAGGCTTATGAAGAAATAAACCACAGGTGTTCTCTTACATATTCGTTTTCCAAGTGCGTTTCTGTTTTCAAGACATAAGGGGTAACACTCCATAATTCAGTTTCTGAGAATGGCAGGATTGAGACTGTGTCTAAATTTGCTATGTTTTTGAAGTTTTAGCTTCAATCTAACGGACTATCTAAATGAGAAATAAGCATAAACATATTTAAGAAATACTCTAAGATCAAAACTCTGCTTCTGGTCCTTACTACACATTTCAGCCAATAAACCTAAACATGTAGAAAATCTGAAGCTAAACTATAAGAATCTCTACCCAAAAATACTGTTTCCTTTGTATGCGATAAATTCAATACCTCGGAGGGAATTGGTTTATTCAATCAGAACCATCATTTTGAACACATTAATACTCAATACCTTTTTCACATTTCCAAAGACTTTTAAGTAGGATCATAAAAATGTAAATATGGCCGGGCACTGGTGGGGTGGCTTATGCCTGTATTCCTACCTACTCAGGAGGCTGAGATCTGAGGATCACAGTTCAAAGCCAGCCTGAGCAGGAAAGTCCATGAAACTCTTATCTCCAATAAACCACCAGAAAACCAGAAGTGGTACTGTAGCTCAAGTGGTAGAGCGCTAGCCTTGAGCTGAAGAGCGCAGGGACAGTGCTTAGGCCCAGAGTTCAAGACCTATGACCGAAAGAAAATGTAAATATGTTCTTTAAATAATTTTCGTAGCCTACCAAGTAAAAGTGAAAGAAAAAAAGTGCATTTTCTATTTGCTTCTTTATTTTTTTTTAGCCATGCTACTTTGAACTATTTAACCCCTTGAACTTTAAAATCCCACATTAAATTTGGCTGGCCACATATCTGTGGTCTAATAAGACTAATTTTAGATCTCTGCTATTTTCCCAAGCAGAAATTACAACCAATGTTTTCAACTTCTGCCTCTACCCCTGAATATGGAAATGGTCATCCTTGTTTTCTAAGAATAAATAAATAAGATTGTGCAGCTAGAATTAGGAATTTAGTCTTCAGACTGGCAACATTTCAGCCTCATTTCTTCGATTAATTTAACCATAGAAATATGAGTTTTTCATATCAGTAACATAAATGTCCCTCACATGACTGAATTAGAAATCCAGTCGAGCAAGAGAAGGGGTGAGATATTATCCAAAAATAAATTTCCTCATCACCTGGCTTATGTAACTGTAATCCCTCTGTATATCACCTTCATATAGTACGATTAGAAAAAAAAACTGTAAAAAGAAATTTTAAAAAATAAAGAAACCTGCTTGAGGCAGGTGCCAGCTGTACACCTGTAATCCTATCACCTCGGTAAGTTGAAACCCGAGGATCTTGATTTGAAGCCAGCCTGGGCAGGGAAAGTCTTTAAGACTCTTATCTCCAATTAACCACCAAAGAGCAGAACTGTGGCTCAAGTGGTAGAGCACTAGCCTTCAGCCCAAAAGCACCCAGGACCTGAGTTCAATGCCCAGTACTGGCACACATGCACATGAGCACACGTGCACACACACACGTGCGCACACACACACATACACACACACCACACACACGCAGTGCCATTTTTGAAAATAAGACATCAGCTATCCCAGCCTTCTGTTTGTGGAGTTTTCACTTGTGTATAAAAGACTTTGAAACAATGTGAAAATGTTTTCTCTCTTTGGATGGTACAGCTTCCTCTCTTTAGATGAACAGATTTATTTTTATTTGCTTTTTGAAGGTGTTGAGTCTCATGGACTTTCCTGCCCGGGCTGGCCTTGAACCACGATCCTCAGATCTCAGCCTCAATAGCTAGGATTACAGGCGTAAGCCACGGACACCTGGCTTCTCTTCCAACCTCTTCCAAAGCCAACCAAACTCTGGTGGGTCCAACTACCGAAGTAGCCAGGAACAATGAATACAAATCACAAGCCTCTCTCATTATTACCAGCCTGCTACCCCACTGAGAGAATGTTGAAAATATTTGAACATGATTTAAATGAGGGTCCGCAAGGTCCCATTCCTGGAACAATTCTGTTCCAAGCATATTTCTTACAGAACCTCACCTTCACGTTCTGTAAAACAGAAGCCTAGGACATTTACTGTGAAAACTTTCATATTGCTTTCCACGCAACCTGTAAGGTATAGTAGGGACTTAATAAATTGGAAGCTAGTGGTATGGTTTTGACGTCACTGGCACATACCTATTTTCTTTACTTCCCATTCTCTTCTGCCAGGGAAAAAGTCTTATTGACTCCTTCCAACTCCATAAGACATCAAAGAATACGATAGATTATAAGCTTTAAAGCTTATTATACAGAGCCAGACGCTTGAGAAATAGCAGGTTATATATAATGAAGAAAAGCAAATGTCTACAGCAAGTAATCACGCGACCCTGGCCTTGAGCAAACAGAGAGTTGGCTGACATTGGACCAGAACAAAGACCTTGGGGAAGAGCAACACATGTGACCATCTTTGGAGTCCATTCTAAGCTCATCTGGTAATTGGCCACGATTGCTGATGGACTGGGGTGCAGACAAACGTGTGTGTCAAGATGCAGATGGGAATGTGGTAGAACGGGAGGGCTTGGGCTCTTTAAGCTAGCTCTGCTCCCATTACCCAGAAACTTGGCTTGACTTCAATTTGGCTCTGTTCACCATTGCTGCCTTTAATGAAGTTGTTGCTTTAGAAAAGGGGCGCCTACATCAGAATGAGCTCCAAGAAATAGGCACACTTCCTACTGTCGGATGCAGGAGACCAGGTTCATGGCCGCCCTCTACCAAGGACACACTTTGGAACCTGATCCAAATTACTCCCGCTATCTGAATCTCACTAAAATGAAAATATAAACATCTGCTCCATTCCTTCATGAGTTAGAGGGGGAAAAATTCTTTGGAAAATAGAAAGCAGCTAGAAAATGAAGGTCTGTGAGTAGTCAAACAATGTTTTATCAACTAGAATGGAATTCCTTTCATTTTGTACAAAACTCGCTTCTCAGAATTAACTGCCTATCTACATGAGTAAACCTGCTTCCTATTAGCATGCTGAGGGGAGAGACAGAAAGAAATCAGACATTTCTTTTGAAGGAAGAACTTGGGAAGAGATGAAGAAAGAAGGAAAAGACCCCCAAGGGAAGGCTTCATAGTATGGAAGCCAAATAGGATTGAGTTCAAATTATTTTTTTTTCTGCATTTATGTCTGTTCCAGTTCTGGGAGCCATTCTATATGTCCAATAGTGGTATTAATCAAGAACACGGTTTAGGGTAAAGATTACAAGGAGAATTAAAACAGGATCTGTTGGTAGGTGAGTGGAAGGGGTGAATATGGTTCAAGTAATTTATATGCATGTATGAAAACAGAGCAATAAAGTGTGCTGGAATGGTTTTTTTTTAAAAGAGTAGTAGAGGGTGAATTTAATGGGGTACATTACATGTGAGGGGAAATTTCACAGTGAAATTCTACCTTGGATAACTCATATAGTTTCATAAAAACTCTAAAGAAAAAAGGAAGGGAATGGAAGGAAAGGAAAGGGAAGGGAAAGAAAGGGAAGGGAAGGAAAGAGAAGGGAAAGGAAGGGAAGGATTTAGGAAGGAAAAGGAGGGGTTTAGGAAGGGAAAAAATTGCAAGGGAACACCACAGGTTGAATGCCACATCTGAAAAGTTCAACATCTGAAATGCTTCAAAATCCAAAACATCCTGAGCATCAAATATGACTCTACAGCTCATGATTCAATGTACACAAATTTAATTTTATGTGAAAACTATTTTAAATAAATAATTACATTCAGATGAAATATTAATTTTAGTGTTTAGATCTGAGTCCTATCCCCAACATATCTCATTAGGTAGATGCAAATATTCTAGAATCAAAAAAATAAACATCGAAGGGCACACACCTGGTCCAAAGCATTTTATTTTGTACTTTATGTTCAACTTGTGTTTTTATTTAAACTGGTATTACTAATCCCCAGGTCAATTGAAAAGTAGTACTTATCAAACTAAACTATATTATTGTCAAAGACCTAAGTGGATCCACTATTTTCAGGGCAAAAAAATATATTTCCTTATTGTAAGATAAAATGATACATTACTAGAAAGGCAGACTATACTTATTTCTATCATATATATGATATATATAGCCTTTTCACTAGATAAAAGTTTCCATTTTCTGAAACCTAGATGTTCTTGTTTTATTAGACAAAAAAATGTAAGGGGAACATGTAAAAAAATTCTGCAGTGGAATTCTTATTAAAACCACAGGTTTTTTTCAAGAATAAAAATGAAATTAGCATGCTAATAATGGTATGTCTAGTAATAAAAACTCTTTGGCGCTTTTGAATTTTATTAGTTAACATGCAATAGTTTTATAAAGAAAACAACACTGCTTCTTTTAATGTTTAAAAGTCTCTTTGTTTGTGGAGGAGGTTGTGATTTTTCCTTGAGCTAGCAGAAAAAGTTTCCATTTGGTTTTTGTAAATGTTTTCTTTGCATTGGGAGTGGGGGACAGGTTCTCATGATATAGCTCAGGTTGGCTTTGAACTTGTGATACTTCGGCCTCAGCCTCCCAAGGGCTAGAATTCCTGGCCACCCTCAAAACTGAAAATGTCATATTGTAAAAATAAAGAAGGGTCAGCCCAGAAGGATTCTGTCCTGTCTGTTTCTCTGCTCAAGTTTTTTAAAATAAAGTAGGTAGATTAAAAAATAATAATAAAACTGCATGACAAAACATCGCTGTTTATAAAAGCCAACTCTCAGAATTTAGCTGGAGCAATTCAATTATTTGGATTTTGATTAAACATTTGGGGACACCCAGGAACCTGTTCACTGCTTTGAGTTCACAAGTCAATCTCACTATTCCATAATACTGTGAATATCCTACTGATACTCATTTCAAGTCTCTAGCCATAGTATTTTCAAATATTGTACTTGGGAGAAGATATCATGTTTCTAAGTTCTGCTAGATGGTTTTCTTTTCTGTAGCTTCAGGAGTTTTCTTTTTCTTTTCCTTTTTTTTTTGTGGCAATCATAGGGCTTGAACTCAGGGCCTGGACATTGTATCTTAGCTCTTTTTCTCAAGGCTAACACTCTACCACTTTGAGCCATGGCTCTACTTCTGGTTATCTAGTGGTAAACTAGAGAGAGTCTCATAGATATTCCTGTCCAGGATGACTTTGAACCGTAATCCTCAGATTATCCGCATGAGCCACCAGCACCTGGCAATAGTAATCATCATTATCCCTGCTAGTACTTGTGACAATCAGGATCACTGTTATTGTGTTGTGGATGGATGTATATACTTCCACTGGAGTACAGTTCTATGTTATGCTTTGATGAAGAACGTTGGGGTGAATCTGTTCCAATGGATTACAATGTATCCTGGCTTTCCTTGCAACGTCTTCCTACTTTCTCCTTCTGAGCCCTTCTCTCTCTCCTACAGCAAAGCAGCCAGCCATGCAGACTTGCTCCACCCCACATCAAGGTTAACTTCTCTCCATTGCATGCAAGAATATCTGTGGTTTCCCATAAAAGGGAACAATTCAAACTGCATCCCTTAGGGCTCACTAGATTACAAAAATAAGCACCGACCATGACATCTTAGTAGTTAGGAAGAGGAGCCACAATGGAAGTAAAATTTGTTCAAGCCAGAGAAAGGACAGACAATAGTAACCATCAGTAATAGTAATAGCCAGAGACAGATGGACAGGGGTCAGGAGCTAGTGAATGCTAGAGAAATCTAGATATAAAAAAATGACTAGCATGACAGGCACTGGTGGCTCATGCCACCTGTAATCCTAGCTACTCAAGAGGCTGAGATCTGAGGACTATGGTTCAAAGCCAGTCCAGGCATAAAAGTCTGTAAGACTCTTACCTCCAATTAACCACCCAAGAGCCAGAAATGGATCTGTGGTTCAAACAGTACAGCACTAACCTTGAAGGGAAAAGAAAAAAGCTCAGTGAAAATGCAATGCACAGACCCTGGGTTCAAACCTCAGATCAGTATTTAAAAAAATAAAAACCAAACAAACAGACAAACACATTAACTTGTAATACCTGAATTTCCACCAAGTCTATATTCCAAAAGATGTCCCAACTGCCTACTGAAAATCTGTGACATACAGAGCCAGGATGAATCTCCATGATGCCTTTTTTTCTTTTTCTTTTTTTTCCAGTCATGAGGCCTGAAGTCTGGGCCTGGGCACTGTCCCTCAGCTCTTCAGCTCAAGGATAGTGCTTTACCACTAGAGCCACAGTGCCACTTCTGGCATTTTCTGCATATGTGGTGCTGAGGAATTGAACCCAGGGCCTCATGCATGCAAGGCAAGTGCTCTACCACTGAGCCACCTTCCTGGCCCTTCTGTGATGCCTTCCTGCTGGTAATTCCTGTCCTAGGCAGCCTTCTCCAGGGCTGTAGGCCTTAAGAGGAGCATGGTACAAAGATTAGGAGCAGCCTTGCCTAATAACTAGATTTAAAAGCCAGTCTACTGAGCATGCCCTTTCTGAGAAGGTCAGATTATCATTGCCAGCAGCCCCTGCAAACTAAATCACCAAGTCATCTGATGCTTAGTTTTCACCACCAGCTCAAATTGCTTCTTTCCCCAGCATTGGAGAACAATGTCTGCTGAGTGATTTTGTACTGGAGGGGAGAGAGAACATATTCTAACCAGGCACTCTTGGCAACTTACTTGACTTCTTATAAGGACAAGAGTGGAAAAATACCATTCAGGATTCTGGAGGGAGGAATACTTTCAGAAGAAGATGCATTTCAGGCAGACAGACAGACAGCCACGCAAATGTATGCACACACAACCGAGCAAATGGTGATGAGGCTAATGGAATTAACACGTGATCACAGAGAATCCTTACTGTCCCGTCTAATCGGAAATGTGAAGAATTTGTAACTTCTACAACTTCAACTGAATTCATCCTAAGGCGACCAATATATTGGGGAAAACAATCTCTGTCTATGGGATATAATCAAGTATTGTTTAGCTGAATTCTAGTTAAAATTTCACATTAGCTCTCCCATTCGTCCCCCTCAAACAGCTTGAGATTTCAGCGAGGCAAAGTCTTAACAGAGAACTTACATGTGGTATAAATTAATCAAACAAAAATATTTCTCTAAATTGATAATGACCAATTTGTTCCACAGAACTCTGCCTCCGACCTTTGCCAGCAAAGCCCCTGAGTCTACCATCCAGTGGACTTCAGTCCTGTGGCTGAGCTTGGTCATTCACACCTGGAATCCCAGCTACTTGGGAGCAGGAGGTAGGTGGATCATAACAAAAGCCCAAGCCCCTTTTGTGCTAATGCAAAAGGACTGGAAGTGTAGCTTAAGCAGTCCAAGCACAAGGGTCCTGAGTTGACTGTCCGGTATGGAAGCAAAAAAATATTCAGGATCCTCCACACTTCTGGAACATTCTGCAAAATGTACCATGTGGCCTGAAAGGTACATCAGTTCGGAGCAAGTCTGAGATCGAAGATGTAACGGGCTCTTCCTAAGGGTATGCACACCATCTGAAAAGTGCAATGTGGGAAATTGCTGGCAGCAAGAAAGGACCAGGAAGGACAGTATAAAGGCAGGTGTTTCCTGGGGTGGAGCTGAAGAACAAACATTATCCTTAAGGCACGAGGTGGTCTGCTTCCCTGTCACTACCTCCTTCCCTCTCTTGGCCACAGCCATACTGGTCTCCTTGAGGCATCGGAATGCATGCGCACCTGCTCTGCGGGCCTTCACAGTGCTGGATCCCTCTGCTAGGACTGTCCTTGCCAGCCTTTCTCACCTCGGGTTTGGCTCAAATGTCACTTTTTCAACAAAGACCATCTTCACCGCCCCACCTATGCTGGAAATGCCTGGTTTCTTATCCTGATCTCCATTTTCTTATTTCTATACCATGTGTGAGCCATACAGAATAGCTGAATTCTTTGTGATATTTATCATTCAGAGTAATCACCTCCTAAAATCCAAGCTCCACATATGCAGGAAATTTTCTGGCAAGGCACCTGTGCTTTATCATGTTCTCTCTCTGCATGGAACACTGCATCTGCTAAATATTTGTTCAATAAATATATTAAGAAAGGAATGGATACAAAGGAAGGATCACTGTGTTATCTCTAAGGCAAATCAGTCAACCTAGCCAATAGGTGAACTAGTTGGGGGGACTGGATTTGTACCATTTCAATTTGCTTGAAATCCATCTGCACTGTCATTGGCCCCAAATCCCAGGCAGAAAACAGTAACTTAATATACTTATTTATGCATACTTTTAAGAAACAACTTATAAAGAACTTTGCTTCAGAGTAGTCTGGAAAGGTTCACGAATCACTCTTTTTCACATAAAAAGTTTTTTGGGGGAGGGGGGCTTAACGTACCTGAGGGACTACAGGGAAAGGATGGGCACCAGCAGATGGCACTAAAATTCCCTAACTCCAGTCTACAGATTGGCATTTAGGGCACTGATAGCTGTACAAGCTATTCTTTTTTTTGGGGGGGGGGGTCCAGTCATGGGGTATGAACTCTGGGCTTGGGCACTGTCCCTCAGCTCTTCAGCTCAAGGCTTGCGCTCTACCACTTGAGACACAGCACCAGTTCCGGCTTTTTTCTTTTTGCTTATATGGTGCTGAGGAATCGAACCCAGGGCCTCATGCATGCAAGGCAAGCGCTCTACCACTAAGCCACCTTCCCAGCCCCACAAGCTATTCTTTTTAAATGTATTTTACAAAAAGTGTGTTTAAGAGCTGGGCACTGGTGGCTTACACCTATAATCTTAGCTACTTGGAAGGCTGAGATCTGAGGAACAAGGTTCGAAGCCAACCTGGGCAGGAAAGTCTGGGAGATTCATCTCTAACCAGAAATAAAGCTGAAAACGGAGCTAATCTTGAACAACAACAACAACAAAAAGCTGAGGGACAGCACTCACACACACACACACACACACACACACACACACACAAATATATATATTTTGTTAAGGCACTAAGAAAGAGGCATTTTATCACTGTTTTTGCTACCACTAATCAAGTCAGGTACCAATAATGATTAATATAGTTATAATGACCTATTCACTAATTTTTAAAAAAAAATCCCTATTTTTTTTCCTGGAGTCTGAAGGACCAAAGAGATCAGTAGAAAAGCTTTTATTCTAATAGCTTACCAGATAAAAACACACTCAAGAATCTCAGAAAACATTCAGACTTTCTGGTACAAGAGGAGATGATTATAGAATGACTCCCATGAGGGTCCCCAGGGTCCACAGAATCATGAACTCAGGGGTCACAGATCAGTATAAAAGCACGAAGACTTAACCTAAACAAGAAACAATAAATGCCACCCCAATATTCGACTAAAAACAAAGCACAGGCTGCTCTTCATTATCAACATGGCTGGGAATGAGCCGTGGAAGGAAATGAGAGGGAGGAGGATGGATAATAATCACTTAAAAGGCTTTTCTTCTTCCTCAAACTCAACAATGTCTCAGTGCTACGTGCACCAAGATGTACAAATAAAATACATATTTGTGAAACCTCAAACTTTAATGAAAGAAAAAAGTGATCTGGTAACCAATAGCTAACTGACTTTATCAGAACACACTGAACCAAAGAGCTTGGTAGTTTTCATTTTTATTTTTTCAAGACCTTTCCAATCACTTTTTTGGTCAAAATATATTTTAAGAAAAATCTGAGTTTCAAGTTTGTGTCTTTTAAAAAATTAAAAATACTTTTTTTTTTTTTTTTTTTGCTCACTTAAAATTCTTTGCAGCTCTTCAGATGGGTCCCAGAAATGGCTTATTCCCAAGAGGCCTTGGAGCACAATCCTTGCTAGTACAGAGCCAGAATACAAGAAAAATGTCTGATCTCCAAGACAAAACCTGTGACAGGGTTATAAAAGCCTGGGACAAACTAGTCCTTGTGCCTTATGTAAATGTGAGGTGCTTCAAAACTGAGAAGAGTCAGAAGATGAAGAAATAGGTTTGTAGGCTGCCTGGGGATATAGACATTTACTTCAACCAGAGGCCTGACTATTCCAGGAGCAAACACTAGATGTCACTGCTCCCATAAAATGACTTGGCATAAAGCTAAATGGGAATGTGAGAGACACTCAGTCTACCTTTTACCCCTGCTGTCTTAAAATAGACAGTGTATTAGCCTATTTCCAGCCAATAAATCCCAAGAATGTTAAACTGATTCTCTTAAATGTGACATCTATGTAGGCAAGAAGCATTACTTTCTTGATATGATCATCAGGGCTAAATTCTACCTCTTCCTTCTCTGCATCAAACATTCTATACGTGTGACCCTAAGAGTTAAAACAGACTAATGCATTTGATCAAAGGTCAAAGTCCCTTTACTATTTGCTGATACTGGCGTCTTCTGGCTTGGTTCACAATTTACGTCGCCTTTTTTCTATCCAGCATTTTCAAATTTGGCCACAGAGAGGGCATTACTGTTTCTCTTT
Organism: Dipodomys ordii; assembly: GCF_000151885.1. NCBI lineage: Eukaryota > Metazoa > Chordata > Mammalia > Rodentia > Heteromyidae > Dipodomys > Dipodomys ordii. Next base: position 13,492,721 of record NW_012267240.1, read on the forward strand.
TTCTTGCAAGCTTATATGTTTGATTGTTGGCAACAAACAAGAACCAGGTGATAAAGCTAGATGATGGGTGTACAATATGCACTTAATCCAATTTAATTAAACTTAAAAATAAAACCCCAACAGGGACTTGCTAGATGGCAGAGCTGTCTTTGACTATTTGTGAGGGAAAAGTAGACCATTTTATGACTGGTCTTAGAGTAATTAAGCAAATAGAAAGCAAAACTAGATTCTTCCCTCTTTAGTCTCAACAAAAAAATAATCAAAAAAATAGAGAGAATAGAAGAATACTGTGCTTTTCTACTATGAAAATCTGTAAGATTTTCACAAAATGAGAAACTTACAAATGTGCAAGAGGAAAACTGCTAAACTTGTCAGTATCACAATTTCAGTCATTCTTCAGAAATAAAGGCATAAATTGAATCAACTGGGAATAGACAGTTGTAAGACATAAAAATGATAAAGAATTAGTGTAATACAAATATATAAATATTAACAAACCCATAAACATAAAATATGGCAAGAGATATAATGACAAGGTGTAAAAGCAGAAAATTATACTAATAAAAGCATTCACAGTCTGACATTTCCAGTCTTGATAAGGAGTTAGAACCAAGCGCTGCTAGTCAACATGTAAAAATGCTACAACTCACTATCTCACAATACTGTTGCGAAATTTATGTAATCACTTAATCACAATAAAAATTATTTTAAAAATGCTACAACTATTTGGGGAGGATGAGTTAGCATTCTCTAGGGAAGTTTAAAATAATTTACACTTTACCAAGTGAGCCTTTCCAGTCCAAGGTATGCCTTTAAGGAGAACTTCCTAATCCGGGCCACAGAGCCAAAAGAGTTCAAGAAGTGACTTGAGCTATTAATTGACTCAGCTACGGGGTTGGGGCTGAATGCTGCAGCTGTGAACGGCATGTAAAAATAGTATTTTCTACCCATGCCATAACCCAGGAAAGCTGGACAAAGCACCGGCCTTGAGGAAAGGCTGCATATTTGTGCCAAGATATTTGCATCTGTTGGTAATGGAAGAAAGGAAGATGGGGAAATACTAATGGAGGGAAGAAGGGAGGGAGAAAGAAAGGGAGGGTAAATGAAGTAACTGAAGGAATGAATTTCAACGATGCACTGAATGAAATGTGCTACAGTCACACAAGAGAATACTGCATGAAACCAAGTGTGTAACATTATAGATGAATCACACCCGTGTTTAACAGACCAGCGTGTTAGAAACACCCTACAGTATTCTATTTATATGAAGCTGAAAAATATAAATACATTTTATAGGAAGAAATGTCCAAAAACATGGTACATGTTTAATCTGTAAGAGATATATCCATATTAAAAACTAGTTCACATCACATGGACCTGGCTTAAATTTAGGGCAGTGGTTTCTGTCTGTGCGAATAGGAGGCAGTATCTGAGAAAAGGACTCCATGTTGGCCATGAAAATGAACCTGCTTTATAAAGCAGGGTAATGGACACACAATAATTTATTATTCTTTGTCCTTTTTTTTCATGTATGACTTAAAAATAGCATGATACATTTTTCAAAATAGAAGGGAGACAAGCTACTTCCTAATAAATGTCTATATAAGGAATAGGAAATTATGCCCCTCCAAGGCTAAAGGTTTCAGAGATGGCACAAATGTCTAACTAGAGTGTCACATGTACGGTGGCCCTGTACTTCAAAACGAAGGGCGGCCCTGTCTACTGAGCCATCCAGTGCACTGTGTTCTTTTCCCTCTTCCTCTTTCTGTAGTCTTTGGTTTCTCTGGTTCTTTACCAATGTTTACTCATTTAAATATATACAATTTCACTACACATGCAATGCCCGTTTAAGACAGGAGCACACAGGAGTTTGCAAGAATGAGTCAGGTGCCAGTAGCTCATGCTTGTAATCCTAGCCACTCAGGAGGTTGAGATCTGAGGATCATGGTTTGAAGCCAGCCTGGGCAGGAAAGCCCGTGAGACTCTGATCTCCAACAAACTACTGAGAAAAAGCTGGAAGTGGCACCGTGGCTCAAGTGGTAGAGTGCTAGACATGAGCACAAAGAGGCTCAGGGACAGAGCCCAGGTCCTGAGTTCAAGCCCCAGGACCGGCAAATGATGATGATGATGATGACGATGATGATGATGATGGAGAGACTAGTCCAGATCCATGCAAATTAAGGGATAGTTGGTCCCATGATCCTGACCCCAAACCAAAAGCCTTAGACCACACCCACTCTATTGTTCTGCTTTTGTTTTATGCACACAAATTAGACATTTTACTAGCACAGTACTAGCCTAGAACTCACGAGGCCTTGGCTTCCATCCACAGCCTATCATTTACATTTTATAGATTTTATAGTTAAAGGCATTTAAATTCCATATTGGGGTTTTTCCCATAGTTTACATTAGGATTTGCTCTTGGTGTTATACATTCAATTTAAACAAGTATAGAATGACACATATCTACAACTTACAGTCTATTTAATGCCTTGAAATTCCTCTGTGCTTATGCATTCCTTCCTTCCCTAACCTCAGCTAGCCATTGACTTTTACACATTTTTTTTTCCGTTTCAAGCTCTCATACTGGTTGTGAGCATATAAACTATAACCACTTCAGATTAGCTTCTTCCACTTAGTAAGGAATGCTTAAGTGTCCTCTCTGTCTTTTTTGTTTTTCATAGCTTCATTAAAGTTTTTAAGGGAGGTTACTGAGTGTCCCTGATCATTACAAAGATGAAGTAAGCTGAGGTGAAGTTACCTATAAACTGTGAGGTTCCTAATGAGGACATGAACACTGGTACCCATCACACATCTAGAAGCTGGCCATCTTTACGCAGATGCTATTTTCAGACAAAGAAACTGAAGCTTAGCAAAGATAAGTAAACGTAATCAAGGTTATTTCCGTCAGAGGGTGGTCCAGCCAGCTCTCACAGCAGGTCTTTCTATAGCCCTAAAGCCCAAGGGGTTTTTGTTGTTATTTTGTCAGTCATGGGGTTTGAACTTGGGGCCTGGGTACTATCCATGAGCTCTTTTGCTTAAGGCTAATGCTCTATCACCTTGAGCCACAGCACCACTTCTGGTTTTCTGGTGGTTAATTGGAGATGAGTTTCAGGGATTTTCCTGCTGGGGCTGGTTTTGAATCTCAATCCTCAGATCTCAGCCTCCTGAGTAGCTAAGATTATAGATGCAAGCCACCAGCAGCCGGCAGCCCTAGGTTTTTGGTTTTGTATAATACTCTTACTTCCTTTACAGGTTCACCACCCACACAAGCCCTGGGAAGTCTCAAGTCACCAGAACAAGAGTCCTCTTTCTTCAAGGGGATTAGATCAAGGGCGGTATGCACTTTCTAGTATCAGTTCTTGATCATGCAAATGATCACATGAAATTCTTCTAGGTACACATTTAAAAAGATAGAGATGTACCCCATGTGTATGGATGCATGGTACTTCTATCCTGGAGCTACACTGTCCCTTCAACTCACTTAGACTGCTTAGTCACCAACTTGGGGGGGGGAGGAGAGAGAGAGGAGATAGAGGAGAGGGAGAGAGAGAGAGAGAGAGAGAGAGAGAGAGAGAGCTGGTCCTGGGGCTTGAACTCGGAGCCTGGGTGCTGTCCCTGAGCTTCTGTTCTCAAAGCTGGTGCTCTATCACTTAAGCCACAGCTCCACTTGTAGCATTTTGAGTAATTAATTGGAGATAAGAGTCTCACAGGCTTTCCTTCCCAGGCTGACTTCTGAACCATGATCCTCAGATCTCAGCCTCCTGAGTAGCTAGGATTACAGGCATGAGCCACAGGTGCCCAGCTTGTGTGTATCTTAATGGGAACTAAAAGACTTGCCTGTCAGATGCCAGTCCTACCTGTAAACCCCCACATGAAGCCCTCGGAAATGTGGTCACAGGAGGAAAAGCCATTCATTTTCAAACTGAGGGCTGTGACACTTTCTCCCCTTGTGAATCCAAAGACCTTTCATCAATGCCGGCCGGCCAGGTTTCTCTTAGAACAGGCCTCTGGAGCCTGGCAGTGTTAAAGAAAGCTATTGATTGATAGGAAGCTTGGTGGTGGGGGGGATGGATTAGGAAAGAGAAAGCTACAGCAAGGGTCATTCTGATTACAATATACCACATACATGTCTAAAATATCAGGCTGAACCCCTTGATACAAGTGAATACACACTAAAAATACAAAGGATAGTAAAGTAAAGCAGGTTCTGTTGGAGGGGGATAACAGGGGATGAAGGAGCAAGGGGGGCAGCTGAGGGTGTGAGTGACTGGGTTGCATTGCACTGTACAGAAACGAACAGCAATGGACCCCTCCTCAGCACAATTATCTGATCTCCAATTAACTCGCAAAAAAACTAAAAGTGGAGCTGTGGCTCAAGTGGTAGAGTACCAGCCTTGAGCACAAAAGCGCAGGGACCACACCCAGCCACTGAGTTCAACGTTCAGGACTGCACCAAAAAGGAGGAGGAGGAGAAAAAAGAGGAGGAAGAAGAAGAAAAGGAGGAGGAGTAGGAGGAGGAGGAGTAGGAGGAGGAGGAGGAGGAGATGGAGGAGGAGGAGGAGGATAGGAGAACATCTATCTATCTATCTATAATATTGCTTGAGATCAAACTCAGCCATGCTAGGTAAGTCATTTCTCATCAGGCTAAACCCCCCCAGTCTAAAATACAGACCTTGAAAAGTTTATTTCCATACCATATTTTAGTTATCTTGTCCAAAGTTATATTCAACACAGAAAGAGTTCAACAAGAATAACAGAGAAATACTAATTCCTAAGTATAACAAAAAGGGTTACTTATGTTAACCTTTAAACAAATTTATTAGGACTGAGGGTGTAGTTCAGCAGGAGAGCATTTCCCACCCTGTGCAAAAGCTAGCGGCACTCATCTCGAAAACAAGATAAAAAGCAAAAGAACTGGAGGCATGACTCAAGTGGTAGAGCGATTGTCTAGAAAGCCCAACACCCTGAGTCCAATCCCCAGTACTACCAAAAGAAAACATTTATCCCATGAATATTTCAAAAGCCTAGCTGACACAAATACAAGGCATATCTATAGATAATTTTTTTTTGGCAGGAATAAGGATCAAACCCAGTAGTTTATGCTTCCTTGCTAGGCACTCTACCACTTGAGTCATATCTCCAACTCTTTCTTGCATTGGTCATATTTCAGGTAGGATCTTGCTTTACACCTACGCCAGACTGAACTGTGATCCTCCTATGTGCACTTTTAAGTCCAACAACTGTGCATACTATCTGGTGTGTCGGTGCCTCACTCCATGTTATACTTTCTTGGTGAATGTGGAATGAGTGTGCTTCATTACATGGTCACCAAAAACATAAATGACCCTTTATATGAAAGTTTACATGTGACAGCCCTGAACACACCATAGCAACAGAGCCAGATTGATGGGATAAAAAAAAAAGGTTTTGGTTACCATAGCAACAATCACCGGGGAGCATCTGTATGCCCAACATGGGCAATGCAAGCAAAATGAACACTTTGAAAGTCTACGGTGGGCCACTTCATCTATTTAAACAGAATGTCAAAAATGTAGCATTTATTTCCTCTATGTCAGCAGCTCCTCCTCCTACTTGCCAAGTCTCGGTCTGATTGCTTTTATTTTTAAATTTGAAGGAGCTTGTTTGGATTGAAGCTTATCCATCCAACCTTTATATAAAAACAACTCGGTGTTTCCCCACTGTAACTTCCACACATACACACTCAATGGATGACTGGCGTGGGCAGAAAACAAGGGTCACGTAAATTTGTGTCAGATTTCAAAAGACACACTCTAGAAAATGCTGTTATGAAACTACCGTTCATTCTCTGTTTACTTAGTATTTCAGCAACCTGCCCTTCATAATAGTGGTCGCTAGCAAAAAAGCAGGGAAGGAAAATTATAGCACAATTAGTTGTTCTTTCTTCACTGGTGTGTCTATGCTAAGGTTCTCTGCTACAACCGTCAGTGATTTTGTACACGGAACTCAAAGTTCTCTGTGTATGTAGCTGTGTATATATGTACATATGCACATACACGTGCCTGTGTGCACAGGGGCTTATTTGCATTTTATTTATATCTCCCACTTGGTAAGCCATCCTTTTTGGGGGAGGGGTCTGATACTGGGGTTTGAACTCAGGGCCTTGCATTTACTAGCCTGACAGTCTATTCCTTGAGCAATCTCCCAGCCACTTTTGCTTTCATTATTTTTTGAATAGGGTCTCTCTGTTCAGGATTAGCATCTGGCCATGATTCTTCTACCTCCCCCTCCCGTGTTAACTGGAATTACAGATGTGAAGCACCAAGGCTAGATTTTTATTTCTCTTGGTCGGTCGTGGGGCTTGAACTCTGGGCCTAGGCGCTGTCCCTCAGCTCTTCAGCTCAAGGCTAGCGCTCTACCACTTGAGCCACAGTGCCACTTCTGGTTTTCTGGTGGTTCATTGAAGAGTCTCATGGACTTTCCTGCCCAAGCTGGGTTTGCACTCTGATCCTTAGACTTCAGCTTCTTTAGTAGCCAGGATTACAGGTGTGAGCCACCAGCACCCTGCTGGATTTTTTTTAAATGGTGCCACCATAACATTTTTTGCCTGGGCTGGTCTTGAAGTGAAATCTTCCTGCGTAGCTGAGGTATGAGTTATGGTGCCCATCTGAATGCATCGTTTTTAGAAAGATACTGCTTGATGTAAGACAGGAATATTCTAACACATTTTAATCTTGGGTAAAAAACAAAAGTATTCCCTTTTTAAGGCATGCTTTGTGTAAGTTGAATTCTAGTATGTTACTGAAATGACGCACAGAGGAAAAGAGAAAGCTATGAACATCCAATAAGGAACAATAGATAATTACCAGCCCTTTTGTGTTCCAAGGACCACACTTCATGCACATTGTCCTCATGAACACTGGCTCTCCATAAGACCAGCCTCTGCCCCATTGGGCTTTCCTGGTAGACTACAGAATGAACAAATTTTTCCCTGAGAATTGGATCTGGGTTCTCCTCTGCTACACTTCCTGTGTTCCCTTGGCACCCAAGAACTGTGACAAATTAGCATCCAGCCCACTGGAGAGCTCTGCGGGCTGGTGTCTTCCAAGGATGAGTGACGAAGTTCCAAGCACCCATCATGGAAACCCTCAGTGACAGCTCAGTTAATGAGGATCCTGTGCACAGCACCTTCTGAACAATGGAAATTCAGTCTTGTGTACTGACAGATATAATAGGAAACTCATCTAATTATGTCGTGTTCCCTTTATACCCAGAGAAAGGGAATTTCAGCATGAAAACATCACAGGTGACAAAGTCAATGTCTTCCTAAGCAAAGACAAGTAAGGGAGAAGTTACTGTTTCTAGAAGCTAGCACAGTCCAGATAGAAGTGACTACGAGGACACAGGCAGAATAGATAAACATCCCAAAATAGGACTTCAGATTGAATTGCAAGGATGGGCTCTGCTTCAACCTTTTTCAGTTCATTCAACTTGGCTGCCATTTAGGGAGCATCTCGGCCCTTCCATCACCAGGACAAATGTTTATATTCCAGTGTCGTCACAAACACTTACGGCGTATGTACTTGCTCGTCTCACTGTACAGATGAAAGAAAGTAGTCAAGAGATAAAGCGAAGAGGCGGTTTTGTTTTGTTGAATGATCTATGGTCATTCTTATGAACTTGCCTCCCTTTTATTAATGGAAAGAAGACGTGTTCAAATTTTACGCAACTCATAGAACAGGCCCCAAATGATCAAAAGTAGAGATAATTTTTTTCCCCAATTACTGGTGGCTCATGCCTGTGATTCTACTTACTCAGGAAACTGAGATCTGAGGATCATAATTAGTAGCAAGCCTGGGAAGAAAAGTCCATCATGTTCTTATCTCCAATTAACCACCAAGAAGCTAAAAGTGGAAGCAGTAAGTGCCAGCCTTGAGAGAAAAGGTCAAATGAGAATGAGATTCCCATGGTTCAAGACCCAGTACTGGCACAAATGAATGAACAGAGTAGAAAGGATTTCTAAGAGTCAACCCCAAATACATATATATTTTAGCAAAAATCAGAATAGTTTTATTGATGATGGCCAGAAGAGAGATATTCAACATAGTATTCTTTTTTAAATCGTCACTAATCAGTGTCTACGAAAAGATGTTTATGCTATAGAGATTCTAGAGCAGTAAACATAATGTAACAAATGCATAGAAACCACTATTAGTAGCCTTTGGTTTTTATTAACTTGTCACTTATTTGGCATTTTATTGTAGTGCTGGAAATTGAACCTGGGGCTTTGGGTATGATACCTGCTGAGCTACACCTCTGGCTCTTCTTTAGTGTTTTAAATAATCTTAGATGCTTTTGCATTTTTGGTAACAACATTTAAAGATATTCCTTGGTCAAAGACACCAATTTCATTCACCACTAAATTAAGTACTCACTCTGAAAAGTCACTATTACCACACTTCATTCTATCACTCCTCTTATAATACAGATAGGTGTCTCACAGCTAATCAATGGATCAACAAATCTACCTTCCAGTGCAGCCAATCAGAAGAAGAATCTGAATACACTGGGATTGTCTTGCAGGCTGTGGTTTACTATACTCATCACTCACATGCTATCACATGTCATCATTTGAATTTAACCAGGAACCAGAACACAGATGGTATGAGAGGGGGCTATCACAGGCAGAAGCACAAAGAGCAAGCTTGGCAGGGACTAGGGTGGTATTCAATAACGATGGCTCCTATTTCAAATACATCCCCTTCTAACAGTACCTTAAATTTTTATTCAGATCATGCACTGTGAAGGGCCTTGTGCTCACTGGAGAAGCTGGTCCAACCTCACTGGTATGTCAGAGGAACCCCATCTTCACATCATTTCCTGGCTTTTCAAATCCAGCAGTACCACATGGGACATGACCCGTCACCTCAGAAATGGTTCAGAAACAGGCATCTGACCCCAAATCAAACCAGTGAAACACAGAGACCTTGCCTACAAAATTCCATCCTCTTAAAGCATAGTTTGGGTTAGGCAGGGTAGCTCACGTTTCTAATTCTAGTGACTTGGGAAAGAGAGACAGAAGTATCCCAATGAGAGGCCATCCTTGAACAACAACCAAAAAAAATCCTACCCCCCCAAAATAACTAAAGCCAAAAGAGGCAAGGACGTGGCTTACATGGTGGAGCACCAGCCGAAGAAGTGTGACACCCTGAGTTTAAGTCAGTGCCAAAAGATAGTAACTCAGAGCCAGGACAATCTCTGTTTCTGTCTCTGTCTCTGTCTCTCTCTCTCTCTCACACACACACACACCCCACTGGAGTGCTCAGCCTAACTCTGTCTTGAGGTCTGCTTTATCTCCAGACTTTGACTTCTGTCAGCCAATAAAATTCCTATTGCCAAAGCCAGTAGAGTTATCTTTTCTGTTATTCCCAAGCAAAAACATTGTGGTCCATACACCTTTGGTATGAAACCAGACTGAGCGTCTGGAGTAGGTTACTAGCAGAGGGGGAGAGAAGATAGGAAGGAAGGGATTTGCTCATCTGGTAAACATTTACTGAGCTCCCTGTGTGCCAGACTCAGATGCTAGTGCTAAAACACCAGGATCGTCACTACCCTGTCCAGCAATGAAAAAGTTCTATGTCTGAAAACTACTGGCCCAGGTCATGATCCTGTGAGAATGTGAGGGATGAAAACAAGAGAAAGGGAGACAGAGAAAAGAGGAAAGGTAAATTAGAAGAGGTTAGGAAGAGGGAGGAACCTTAAACAATATCCCAAATTGAAGGAGTTGTTAACACAAACACACACACACACACACACACACTCAAACTTAGCAAGGGATAGAATCAGAAGACACTTTACTGGAAGACTCAGAAAGACAAGAAAACTTAAATCTAGCAACCCAGAACACATTCATTCTAAAGGGGTCCTAAATTAATTCTGGGACAAAGGAATACACATACACAAAGTTATGGAGATGGTATGGAAAGGAAGAGCATGTGCCCCCTTGTGGAAGGAAGATGAACTTGTTTTAGGAACCAAGGAAGACATGGTAGAATCAGAGGGAGTGCTGACAAAGGTGCTGTGGCTGTGTTTCAACAGCTATGCCAGGAGGTTAAAGTCAGCTCTGAAACCACATCCTGGTTCTAAAGTCTGCAGTTTACACGCTGTGTGACAACAAGCCATGGACTTAGTCTTTTGATGTCATACCCACATAAGTCAGGTTGGCCAAAAGAGTAAGAACTTCCTTTCAGTGGGGTTTATTCTGAGGACCAAACAAGTCTGGAAATGTAGAGGAGATGCAAAACACAGCCCAGCTTGAGACACTGTAACCTTCCTCTGGCTGCTCTTATGTGCACTAAGAATAAGAAGACCAAGACCTAAGTTGTGCTTTTTGGACTTTTCTTTTGGTGGAAGTATTAGAGTTCGCATGACTTGTGCTTCCTAGATAAGCATTTTACCACTTGAGCCACACTTCCAAACCCTTTTTCTCTGCCTACTGCTGAGTCCCTATTTATTTATTTATCTATCTATTTATTTATTTATTTTGGGGCCAGGCCCAGCCTGTCTCACAATTCCATACTAACGCTTCCCACCTTCGCTAGGATGACAGGTGTGTACCATGCTGAGCTTCTGCCCTGTTAAGATAGATCGTGCAAGCCCAGGCAACAATGGAACAGAGACCCTTTTGATTTCAGCCTCCTGTATATATCTGGCATGGTAGTAGCACACCACTAGGCCCCACTAGTCATTGAGATGGTATCTAGCCATGTGACTGCATTGGCTTTGAACGCTGATTCCTCTAGTATGATTCCAGATGTGAGCCACGAAGGTTTGGCTAGAAAGAAGGAATCACAAAGGGCATCCCAGAGATCCAGCTGCAAGCTCATTTGAAGACTGCAAATGCATTTTGTGAAGGAACCGAGGAAGAGGATGCTCTGACCCAAAAGGTGGATGGCTCATGCTGAATCAAGCTCAAGGCTTTGACCTTAGGTTCCTCCTCAGTTTCAGCTCAAAGAAAAGGTGGTCAGTGTCAGAGCTAGGGGAGACCACGCCGAGGAGCCACACAGCCAGCTTACCATCAAAGGCAGGTGTCACACAGACCAAGAACCGCCTCTGCTCCATCAGGCACGGACGACCCAAGCAGATTCCATCCTTGACACATCTGCCTGAGGACAGCTGAGTATCTCCATGGCCGGCGGCCAGTGGCTCATCATCCTTAGTCTTTCAAGGAGTGAAATGCACTTATGCGACACAGTCTGTAACCACAGAACAGGGCCAATCCCGCCTCTAAACTTGAACTGAGAGCTGGCCTTCCCAGCCTCACTGGGCAGTCTGTTATAGCTGGGGTGGTAGACTAGGGTTCATGAGCTCACCCTTGTGGGGTTTTCTTTGTTGGGATGAGGGATACGGTGTTTGAAGCCCTGATGTTAGTCTGCCTTGTTTATATTGGAACATCTCTTGTGGCATTTAAAGTCTCAAAATATGTACTTTTATATAAACTTACTAAACTGGCTAACAACTGTTTAATGATGGCCTAAAATAACTCCACTGAAAAAGAGCAAACCCCATCTCAGGATCCTGAGATGGTCTTGAACTCTCCTTTTGAAGAGCTTGGATATTTAAAGAAATGTCTTGTCCTCATTATATTTAGCTATGTATTTTTAAGTTCACAAGAAAAAAAAAACCCTAACAAGCGTACAAATACTAAGATTCAACCTAAGTGGAGTTCTCTAAATGCTGAGTGTACAGGAAAAGTTTTAAAACTAGAAGAATTATTTGGTTTTGTTTGCTAGTATGAGGGCTTGAACTCAGGGCCTGGAACTCTCTTCTTCCCTCTCTCCCTTTCTCTTTCTCCCTCCCCCTCCTTTCTTGTTCACAGTTAGTGTTCTACCACATGAGCCATGCCTCTAGTCCAGCTTTTGGCTGGTTAATTGGAGGTGGGGGTCTCCCAGACTCTTCTGCCTGGGTTAGCAGAACCTCAGCCTCTTGAATCACTAGGATTACAGGCATCAGTCACAAGTGCCTGACTTTGAGGACATTTTTACTGTTTCCAAAATAAATCCTCTGAAAAAGAATCAAAATCACTGTGATGCAAGCACATCGAGCTTTCAAGAAGAGACCTGCAAAGGTAAGGACTAGATGGTATCTCCGAGTCAAAAATCACTGAACCTTCTAATGGGTGAGGGGTACTAATCCACCACCTCTCCCCCATATCCATCTGTACCTTAGCTCTTGATCTTCTGTCCCAAAATGAGTCCAGGTAAAGAAGAAACTGCAGAATCAGACTTTATTGGGTCCCTTCAGAAATAACACCAAAAGCCCAAGAGGGAGCTGAGAACTACACATGTTCCAAGCTATGCAGAGTTCCAGAATCCCTGGAAACCCGAGTTCTGGTCTCCAGGACTTCACAGCACTAAGTCTAGATATGTGTACAAGGTCTAGGGTTGCACAAGGCTCTAAGAAACAGAGAAATCACAGATGCAAAGATTCATTGCATGCTGAACTAGACAAACGGACATCTAAAAGACGTGGCTCACACCTGTAATCCTGTAATCAAGAGGCTAAGATCTGATTATCACAGTTTGAAGCCTGCCCAGGCAGGCAAGTCAGTAAGACTCTTATCTCGAATAAATCACTCAAAAAGCCAGAAGTGGCGCTGTGTCTCAAGTGGTAGAACCCTGGACTTGAGCACAAAGAATCTCAAGGACAACACCCAGGCCCTGAGTTCAAGTCCCAGGACACTCTCTCTCTCTTTCTCTCTCTCTCTCTCTTTCTCTCTCTCTCTCTCTCTCTCTCTCTCTCTCTCTCTCTCTCTCGGAGCCGGCACTGATGTGATGCCAGGGACCACACAGTGGCCTCTGACTGGCTGGAGAGGCTTTGACTCTGTTTCCCTTCCTGTCCAGCTTCTCCCCTGTCTTCCCTATGTTCAAAGTCCAACATTCCCCCCTCCCCAAAAGTATACCCTGCTTTCTCATTCAATTCTACAAACCGTCCTCCAAACCAGCACTCTAGAATCTTCTTACCCCTGCTCCACTTGGTATCCCTCCCACCCTCCCACCCCCCCACACCAACTAACCCGTCTTCACGCACCCTATCATCATTAGTGTTGATGCCATCCAATGTCTGCCTTATGCCTGCAGAATGAGAAGCCTATGAAAACCAGGAAGCTCTTCTGCTTGAGCCATGCATGTTTCTTCAGCATGGGAGTGGGTCACATAAATGCTCATCAGTATTCATTAAGCCAATGAATACATCTCAAACTTTGTCCAAAAATGTTTGGCTTCCTTTCTAGAAGCCCTCTTTTTCCCTACCCCAACTACTCACCCCATCTTCAAGGAGAAAGGGCTGTAGCCCCTGAGACACAAAACAATCAGGCCACCATGTCAGCATGAGGAGATTGTAAGTCAGGACTGGGGGCCACGGGCTTCACTCCCAGAGGGAGTCCCCTCCTGCCTGCACCCTGCTCTGCTCTCACAATAGCTGGCAATGCAGGTGAGGTTGAGTTTCTCTTGCACTTGAAGGATGCTTCACTCAAGTGGAAGCTAGGGAGGTTTTTAATAAGATGCCATTTGTCTTTCATATCCACAGGGTTGGATAGAATTCTTTTTTTTAATCCAGAAAGTGTTAATGGAGATGTATAGAAAGCAGAATATTTTTTTCTTGCTAGCAAGAAGATATAATGATCATTCACTCTAAAAAACAAAAAGCCAAGATATAGAATCAACCCAGATGCCCCTCAGTGGACAAACGGATCAAGAAAATATGGTATGGATAAATAATGGAATTCTATGCTTCCATCACAAAGAATGGCATTGCCCCATTTGTAAGAAAATAAAGACTTAGAAAAATTATACTAAGTAGGTCAGACCCAAAGAAACATAGACTGCATAGTTTCCCTCATTTGTAATAATCAGAATGAGTCTATAAATCTACAAGTAAATCCAATGGATAGTAAAAGACAAATAATTACACCTGGTCATGATTAATTAAAGAGCAGTCTAAACATTCACACAGTGAGAACAAAGGAGGATATTCTTAGGAGAGGATCACAAGGGCTTAATAGCTCTGTGCAAATGATCATGTATAATGATGCTTATCAAAATGAACTCCAAGAAATGGAAGCACTGTTTTCTTTTTCTTTCCTTTTTTCTTGGGTTTATTCCCTTCTGTCACGTTTTTGATCTCTGTACCCTTTGTCTTGTATAAAAGTTTATCTGATTTGGGGAGGGGAAGGGGAAGCACAGAAATGGTGAGACAAAGGGTGAACCAATTCAGGAGTGAAACCCACTAAACACTATGTTGGAAGTGAACTATACAACTTGTGGGGGAGAGTAGTTGGGAGGAAGAAAAACTGGGAGAGAATGAAGGAAGGGGTGACACTGTTCAAAATGAAATGTACTCATTACCTGATTTACATAACTGTAACCCTTCCACACCACTTTTATAATAAAATTAAAAACAAAACAGTTCGGCAGTTCCTCGCAATGTCACTTGTGGATTTGCTTTATGATACTACAATTCTACTACTAACACCCCAAAGAATATTTTCTTAAAGAGGAAATCAGAGAAGATGGCATACACACAGATTCAGAGCAGCCCCAGTCAACATCCTTCCATTACACGGACAGAAGAGCTCACATGTTCATCAGTGGATGAAGGAGTAAACAAATCGTGGTATGCCTCCTTCGTGGAATATTATACAGCCATAAGAAATGTGGAGAACCAACATTTTAATTGAAAAGGAAGCAAACACAAAGCGGGGCGCTGGTGGCTCATGCCTATTACCTAGCTGCTCAGGAAGCTGAGATCTGAGGATCGCAGTTCAAAGCCAGCTGGGGCACTAAAGTTTGTGAGAATATTATCTTCAATTAACCACCAGAAAACCAGGAGTGAAGCTGTGGCTCAAAGTGGTTGAGCATTAGCCTTAAGAAAAAGAGCCAGACAGCTCCCAAGCTCTACTTCAAGCCCCACAACCAATGGAAGGGAGGAAGGGAAGGAGAGAAGAAGGGAGGGAGAGAGGAAGGGAGGGAAGGAAGGACTGGGAGAGGGGAGGTAGAGGGGGAAAGGAAGAGAAGGAAGGAGGGGGAGGGAGGTGAGAGGGAAGGAGAGGGGAGAGGAAGAGGAGGGGAAAGTAAGGGAAGGGAAGGGAAGGGAAGGGAAGGAAAGGAAAGGGAAGGAAATGGAAGGAAAGGGAAGGGAAGGGAAGGGAAGGGAAGGGAAGGAAAGGGAAGGGAGGCAGGGAGGCAAATACAAAAGCTTATTTGTTGCATGATTCCATTTATATGAAATGCCTAGAAGATATAAATCAGAGAGCGAGAAGGCATATGAGCATTTGGAGGTGAGATAGGAGATGAAGAGGAGGAGAGATACAGTTTAATGGGGAAGGAATGATGGAATATATTGGAACTAGGTATAGATAGTAATTGTGCAATACTGTGACCATATTAAACACCACTGAATAGTTCATTTTAAAATAGTTCTGCTTCACCGTCATTAAATGATGAAAACTTAGTGAATGAATGAATGAAACCACCCCCTTAAGCCCACTTGGCACAGACACAGAATCCTTGACGGTGCTGGTGATCAGAGCTACGAGGATTTTGCTTTAAAGTGAAATGAAGTAACGAAGTGGATCTTTGGCCTTGTTCTTTTTGCCCCTGTTTGCATTGGCAATCTGAGGGATGAATCTGAAGACAGGGCTGTTGGTTGGTCCAGGGTTCAGACATAGCAGATGCCCAGTGTCCTCACAACCAACTCCTAATATGGCTTCAAGACCTTTGATGAAGCAGACATCTTATCTCACTTGCTCTTCCCTTATCAACACCTAGCTCAGTTCTTGGACAAGCTGTGCTGCCTGAAATAGTTTCTCTGTCCTCCTTTCCCTTTCCCAACCCCCACTCCACCCTTCCCAAATCCTTCACCTATACACATTCTCCCAGAAGGCTTCACGAACACACCACCTCTTCAGCCAATCTCCCAGAACTTTTCTTCCCAAGTCTGGATTACTCACTTTTCCTACAGGAAAAGCCCACTCTAATGGACCATGAGAGCCTAGGGACCCACAGAAGTTGTAGCTGAAGGGAAAATGTGGAGAGATTAGAAGCAGCTTTCTATCTACCTCTCTATCTACCAATACCTCCATGAATAGGTCTATATGAATAAGCAGATGGGCCAGCTCTTGGACCTCAGGTACAAACCCTAGAATGAGTGTCCCTTTGGAGTCTAAACTCATGGTCTGGGTGCTGTCCCTTAGCTTTTCCCTTCAAGGCTGGTGCTCTACCACTTGAGCCACAGTCTACTTCTGAGTGGCCCTTTGGGCTAGTATTTGATGAATGCTTACTGCTCCCAAAGCCTGCAGAAATTTCAGATCTAAGAACCTTCCACTCCAGTTTCAAGGAACTCCATCTTTTTTAAATTTTAATTTAGTGTACTGAGGGGTTACAGTTACATGAGTAAGGTAATGAGTACATTTCTTGTCCAGCATTGTTACCCCCTCCTTTGTTTTTCTCCTACCATCCCTTCCCTCCCCCACCACCCCCCTTCTCCTCCTCCCACGCTGAAGTTGTAAAGTTCATTTCCAACATAGTGTCTTGTGAGTATCATTGCTGCAATGGGAGCTCAATCTTTCAAGGGCTCAGGGGCCACTCTACTTGTGAATTAAACACATCTCTGTGGCTTATAAGAGACCTCATACACATCACTCACACACACACACACACACACACACACACTCACTCACTTAAAAAGACATTCTGCATAAGGCTTTAAACATCACACATGTGTTTCCATGTTCTTTAACAGGAGGGACTTTGTTGAGGAAGACTGGCTAGACATCATTATCACTACTTCTACATGGAGCCCCAGACAGATATCCCATCCCATGTACAACAGGTTAGCCTAGTGTACTGTACGGGAGCCAATTGGCACAGCCTGCCTGCTCTTGGGCGAGCCTTACTGGACCACTGTGACCCAGGCCCGTTTCTCTCTCAGGTCAAATCCCCTAGCAGGAGGGCAGTATTTGCTGCTAATGTTTACAACCCACAGGAGGAAGAAGAGATGGACTTGAAGTCAGCCTCCCCTCACACTGGGGTAAACTGCTATAAACTCCGACTAGAAAGTGCTTGACTGGTAAGATTTAGTTTTGGAGAGCCGGCTCTGTGTGAAGCCACAACTGGCCCTCATTGTTTGTCTGGGAGGAATTCTTCCCCCCATTCAACAAACATCAGTTCTTACAGGTTGACCAATGAAATAAAAATCTTTTTTTTTTTCCTAAACCAGATCATGGTGGTGCATGCCTGTAATCCTAGGTACGAGGAGACAGAAGCAGAGAGAGGCCAGACCAGGCAAAAGTATTGAACATGTCTCAAACACAACAAAAATATATACAAACACAAGGGCTGGCAGTATAGCTCCAGTGGTAGAGCACTTGGCCTAGCATGCACAAAGTCCTAGGTTTAATCCCCAGGAACACACATGTGTGCATGCGCACTCACGCCCTTTTATATTTTCATCAAGGGTCATCACTAATTGCACAGGTCACTAGAAATGCTCAGCGAACACTGGTATGTGCCACTGAGATCATCTTGAAGGGAGGAGGAGGCTTGGCTCACCATGGAGAAACTTCCTCCAAGGTCAGGTCCTCACCTCTCACAATCAGCTCACCACCACCACCAACCAAGTCAACTGCTGCCACTCAGCTGCACCAGCAAGCATTTCTACTTCAGACTGGGAGACTGAGAAATGAAGGGTCAAGGCACTGATCCTGTCTGCTTTGTAGACAGTTGTCTTTATCTTTCTCTTGCTCACTCTTTCTCCTTTTCATCTCCCATCACTCCCTCTCTCTCCACTTCTGCGTGCCAGGACTGGGGCTTGAACTCTTTCTTGGCTTTGCTCAAAACTGGCCCTCTACTACTTGAGCCACACCTCCACTTCTGGCTTTTTGCTTGTTGGTGGTGGTGGTCATGGAGTTTGAACTCAGAGCCTGGATGGTGTCCTTGAGCTCCTTTTGCTCAAGGCTAGTGCTCTGTCACTTAGAACCACAGCTCCACTTCTGGTTTTCTGGTGGTTAACCAGAGATAAGAGTTTTATGGACTTTCCTACCCAAGCTGGCTTTGAACAGTGATCGTCAGCCTCCTGAGTAGCTGGGATTACAGGTATGAGCCACCAGGATCCGGCCTGTTTCTTTGTGTAAGAGCCTTCACATTTACCTCATCACAGTTGCTCAGCCTCATCCTAACTGCCTCTCACTGCTGCATCATCAGGAGAGGAACAGAGTTCCAATGTGTATATGGGGGGGAGGGGTGTACAACCAAGTCCACAGCACCAGCGGACTACCAGCGAAGCAATGACCATCTCTGCACGTCCTCTGCACACAGCCCGCCCCTCGCCCACCCACAGTGCTGGCCAGCATGATCTCTAATGAATGTTCTATCAGCTTTGGTCTTGTTCTGCACCTGCATCCTACAGAGACCAACCTGGCATACGGACTCTGGTCCCACGTTGAGACATCAGTTCTGCTGGGAAAAGCACACTGCCAGGCATCTAAGCTGATGTTCAAAACCTGCAAGAATTGTTCACTTTCCATGAACAACAGTCTTTGTCACAAAGCACCACAAAACAATCCTTCACAGATTCATCGTCGGCCCTATGCAGCCCTTCTCCTCAGAGTTCTCATGGGCAGTGGGGCAAGCTCACCAACACATATCAGCATCTACATCTATACAAAAACAGCACAGGAGTACAGCTCACACCTGTAATCCAAGCAGAGAGCTGAGAATCAAGGTTCAATGCCAGCCCAGGCAGCCAATGATCTGACACCAACTCTTACCCTGTGCTGGTTTTACTAACAGAAACAATGCCAGCCGTCCAATGGGAAAAACGAACTTCAACTACAACAAAATAAGATAGTATTTGGTCACTAAGAGCACTACAGAGTATTCTGCTCGATGAAAGAGGAAACAGTTCATAATATTCAACTGAGCAAGGCCAATAGCCATGAAACAATGCATGCAGTATGAAATCACCAATGTTGAGCTTCTAGAAATGCCAGAATTGGAAAGTACAAGATCTGCAGGGGTTGTAATGAATATTTTATCTCTTTTTACCTATATTTATTTTTAAGTTTCTCTTCAGTGATCATGAATTACACACAAACAAGGGACACTTTTGAGCATTAAATTCTCCTTTGAAATGTGGTGCTCTAAACCACAACTGATATTCTAACAGTAGCCAGCCATGAGATATCAGACTACTAGCAAACTGTGAAAGCCCAAGGCTTTTAGGAAGGGGTTACTGAGAGGAATTGAAGATGGATATTTCTGTAGCCAAGTGTTGGCTGTGCTGGCTGATCTGTAGTCCTCACTACTCAGAAGGCTGAGATCAGGAGGATCATGGCAGAAAGGTCTTTTGTTTTCAATTAACCACAAAATGCAGGACTGGATGCATGGATCAAGAGCACCAGCCATGAGCCAAGAAAACTGGATGAGGGCTGGGAAGGTGGCTCAATGGTAGAGTGCTTGCCTTGCATGCATGAGGACCTGGGTTTGATTCCTCAGCACCACAGAAGCAGAAACAGCTCAAAGTGGTGCTGTGGCTCAAGTGATAGAAAGCTATCCTTTAGCTGAAGAGCTGAGGGACAGCAACCAGGCCCAGAGTTCAGGCCTCACAATTGGAGAAAGAAAAGAAAGAAAGAAAGAAAGAAAGAAAGAAAGAAAGAAAGAAAGAAAGAAAGAAAGAAAGAAAGAAAGAAAGAAAGAAAGAAAGAAGAAAAGAAAGAAAGAGAGAAAGAAAGAAAGAAGGAAAGAGAGAAAGAAAGAAAGAAGGAAAGAGAGAAAGAAAGAAAGAAGAAAGAGAAAGAAAGAAGAAAGAGACAGAGACAGAGAGATAGAGAGGAAGGAAGAAAGGAAGGAAGGAAGGAAGGAAGGAAGGAAGGAAGGAAAGAAGGAAGGAAGGAAGGAAGATGGATAGAGTGCAAGACCTGGGAAAAATAAAAAGATACTTTTCTAACATAACATCTCTTATCCCTTCCTGGACTCTGTACTGATACTAATTTGAGCTCATTTTACAATATGAAATAAATATACACAAAAAGAAGTAGACCCAAATCTTAGCTTTGGTAGTCACATTCCACATTTTTTCCTATAATAAGCAGATACTTTTATCATCAGGAAAACAATGGCAACCCCATTTTCATTTAAAATATCCCTGTTGCTCAGCACAAGTGGCTCATTCCTGTAATCCTAGCTAATCAGGAACCTGAGATCTGATGATGGGGTTCAAAGCCAGCCCAAGTGGAAAAGTCCTCATGAGACTCTCATCTCCAATTAACTACCAGAAAACTGGAAGTGGCGCTTTGGCTCAAAGTGGTAGAGCACTAGCCTTGAGCTGAAGGGCCCAGGCCTTGATTTCAAATCCCACAACCAACAATAAAATGAAAATCCCTGTCATGGGCGCAAAGGATGGCCGAGTGGTAGAGTTCCTGCCTTGCAAGCTGGAGGGTCTGACTTCAAACCTCAGTACTGCCACGAAAGATATTAAACATCCCTTTCATTTTCTCAAGATGACTTAAAGATGAAATGTTTGTCTCCTTATACTTATCTATGTTTGTTAAGCTATCAAATAATACCATGTTACTTAATCTTATTACTTATTTAGAAATTCTCACCCAGGCAATGGTGGCTAGTCAGGAGGCCAAATGTAAGGATCAAGGTTTGAAAGACTTTATCTTCAATTAACTAGCAAAAAGCCAAAAGTGAAGATGTGGCTCAAGTAGAAGAGCACCCAATGTGAACAAAATAGTTTTTTTTAATATTTTTTATTGTAAAGATACTGTACAGAGGGGTTACTGGGGTTACATGGGTAAGGTATTGAGTACATTTCCTATCGAGCATTTTGTTATTACCCTTCCCCTCTCCAAATTAGAAAAATGTATATACAAGCTTCAGGGCACCTGAATCAAATACAGTGAAAACGATTATACCAAACAAAATAGTTTTAAGCAAGATTATAAGGCCCTGAGTTCAAGACCCAGGATCAGCACAGAAAATTTGGGGAAACTTTGAGAAACAAAGTTTACAAAGTTTAGTAAAAAATTTGGAAACTCTGGAAAGCATTTAAATAATAAATGAAATTTTTGGTATCATGCTTATTGTTACAAACAGAAATAGGAACCTTATCCCGCAGTTGTCACTGAGCTAACCACACAAAGGGGAACTCAAATAACACTGCCAACAGCCCAGCACCCTGCCACACCCCCCATCATCAGGACGCTTCCCATTGCTGTCAACCACATTTGGACTTCTCTTCCACAGCAGATATTGTCAAAGCCCAACATCAGGCATTTCACATCCTTCAGTCTTCCCTATTCAGTCTTTATGGACTATGCTTGACATAAGAAAACATCCTTCAAATAATTTGCATTTGCTGGATGCCAGTGGCTCACACCTGTAATCCCAGATACTCAGGAGGCTGAGATCCAAGAATCATGGGTTAAAGCCAGTCCAGATAGGCAAATCCATCCATGAGACTCTTATCTCCAATTAGCCAGCAAAAAGCCAGAGGTGGAGCTGTGACTTAAGTGGTAGAGTGCTAGCCTTGAGCAAAAAAGGTAAAGGACAGTGCCTAGGCTCTGAGTTCAAGATCCAGTACTGGCTTGCACACATGCATACACGCATGCGCGTGCATGCACGCACATGCACACACACACACTCACACACACAGGATGGTACATAGCATAAGTAAATGCATATACCCAGTAAAAGCTTTTAAGACAACTCTCGTGATTGGATGAAAAAGCACTTCCCAGAGAGGGGCTGTATTGCCTCTCAGAGCCATACTGTGTATTACAGCTAAATGCTTCCTTTAAAATGTCACGTGGGGGCTGGGAAGATGGCTCAGTGGTAGAGTGCTTGCCTTGCATGCCTGAGGCCCTGGGTTCAATTCCTCAGCACCACATAAGCAAAAAGAAAAAAGCCAGAGGTGGTGCTGTGGCTCAAGTGGTAGAGCGCTAGCCTTGAGCTGAAGAGCTGAGGGACAGCGCCCAGGCCCAGAGTTCAGGCTCCATGACTGGACCCAAAAAAAATAAATAAATAAAATAAAATGTCACGTGATATTTGAGAAACAAACACCCCATGTCTTGAGATACAACGCTATCCTAAAAAGAACTTTTTTTCCCTACTAAAACAATCATTTTATAGTGCCGCCTCATGAGCTATTTCTCTTCATTTTCCGCTGTTTGGAGACAGCATGGGAAATTTGCTATGCAATATGGCTTTCTGGCTTATCTTAGCAAAATCTAGCAAATGCTCTAAATTCAAGAAAAAAAAATGTCAAAGCGAGTCAACTGGAAGGCTGTTTCAGATTAATGTGTTCTCATTTCCTTCCATTTACTGTGTACTTACAGCGGCAATGAGAGTATCAATTTCCAAGAACAGGATGATAATGAATGATCTAGAATTCTTTTCTCCCTCTAAGTAACTGACATTCTCTATGGACACGTACCTACCACTGCCTCTGAGTGCCCAGACTCTCTGGCCTTCCTACCAGCCCTCACCTGTGGTGGACCCACCTCTCTCAACTCTACTCACTTTTTTTTTTCTGATTTTCATTTTTTTCTGCTCTAAAAGGGAATTTTTTTTAAATTTACTGTAAAGGTGATGTATGTACAGAGAGGTTATAGTCTCATAAGCACTGAGTATATTTCTTTATGAACAGTGTCACCTCTTACCAAATTTGCTCCCAGTTTTTCACCTCCTGACTCCCCCACAAGTTCTATAGTTCATTTTCAGCATATTATCACTGCTGAATTAATTCACCCTTTGTCCCACTATTTCTGTGTTTTCCCATCCCCTCCCCAAAAATAGATAAACTTATATACAAGACAAAAGGTACAGAAAAAAGTGACAAAGGGGGAAAAACAAAAAAAATAGAAACAGTAAAATAAAAAGCCTCATTTCCATTTCTTGGAGTTCATTTTGATAAACATAATTTTACATGATCATATGCACAGAGCTATTGAGCCCTTTTGATCCTCCCCTAAGAATATCCTCCTTTGGTCGCACTGTGTAAATGTTTAAAATTCTGTTCTTTATGTCCAAGTCTAATTTTTTGTCTTTTACTATCCATTAGATTTTACTTGTAGATTTATAGGCACATTTTAATTATTACAAATGAGGGAAATCATGCAATCTATGTTTCCTTGGGTCTGCCTTACTTTGCATCCAAGTCTTTCCATTTCCTTACAAATGAATCAATGTCATTTTAAACATAAGAGTTTCCCTATTACCCAGTAATCCCACTCTTGACCATTTATCCAACTGACCACAAACCAGGTCACACTAAAGCCTCCAGCACAACCATGTTCACTGCAGGGTTGCATACCATAGCTGAAATATGGAATCAACCCAAATGCCCCTCAGTGGATGAATGGATCAAGAAAATATATGCACCATGGAATTCTATGCTTCCAGTCACTTCTTCTGGAAACCTTCCTAGTTTACTCTGGACCCTTTGACCCCACATCCATTCGTGGCTGTCCCTGCTCTTCTGGCAATAAGCCATAAATGGCCTTAGTTAAATTGATTAACCCTTCTCCCACCTCCTGCTTAAGGGAAAATATTTTATTAATTACTAAATCCCCAGTGTATGACACAGTGACACTTGTATAAAAGATACAGATACAAATTATCTTTTATACAATAGTATCAAACTCTGAGTTTGATCAAATGAATTATATAGTAAGAAATATCCCTTCCCAAATGGAAACAAGAGGTGTTTTTTTTCCCCTTTCTGTTTTTGTTTTTCTTTTTGTCCTGGTTGTTCATCTGTCTTTGGGAGGGTGAGGGGATGCACAAAAATGGAGAGACAAAGAGTAAACAAATGCAGCAGTGGTACTGACTGGACACTATGTTCAAAATGAACGTTATAACTCATGGGTGGAAATGAGAGGGAAAAAGCAGAAGAGAGCAAGGGAAGGGGTGAAATTGTCCAGAAAGAAACTACTGTTTACCTTACTAATACAACTGTAACCCCATCTGTACATCACCTTTAAAATAATAAACATGTAAAAAGGAAGAAAGGAAGGAAGGGAGGGAGGGAGGAAGGAGGGAGGGAAGGAAGGAAGGAAGGAAGGAAGGAAGGAGGGAGGGAGGGAGGGAGGGAGGGAGGGAGGGAAGGAAGGAAGGAAGGAGGGAGGGAAGGAAGGAAGGAAGGAAGGAAGGAAGGAAGATCGCTTCCCAAGAGAACTTTCATGAGGTATTCTATCTCATGGTTACATATTTTATTCAAATATCTGTGTCTCTACCCAAGTGGGAATCTCACTCATATACTCCAATTTCTCTTCTGTGACCATGCCTTCCCATCATGTTTTCATCAAGGTAAAAGGCCATGTTTCCATTTTCTTGTTTTCCAAATGCAAGCTACTCTGACACCAGTACTATTTCACCTAGTATGTGAACACAAGCACCCTGCTAGAAGCTGTGTCTAAAACAGTCCAAGATGCCAGAACAAATTTATTCCTTTCACTATTTCCAGGGCAACAGCAAACCCAGGATGACCTTCCTGTTCTTTTGCCAAAATGCATTAAAACCCTGCCCAAATAAACGCTTACCAGAACCAGCTGAGCTCACCCTAGAAATGGAATTTACATAATGCATTTCCTATCTGGAAGTGATCTCACCATTTAAGTCATCTGATTGTGTTAATAAATTGCAGGTTGAATAGTCAAGCTACCAAAGAACTATTTGGAATTTGCTTTGCTCTATACCTCTATATCTGTCTGGTGGTATCTGAATTTAAACAAATATGTCAGTTAACGAATAGTCTACAAAATACCTAATAACAATAACAGAATCATTCAAAATCTGTTCAAAGGTCTTCAAAAATACTGCGGAAACCAAGAGAAGCCCAAGGAGACATAACCCCTAAATGTAATTTGGCTTCCTGCTAGATCCTGAGGCAGAAAAAAGATCTAAGGAAAAGTTGAGAAGATCTGAATAAACTTTTTGTTTTAATGAGTCATCAAGTACATTTGTTGTGACAAATGTACCAAAACTAAGCTAACATATTCACAGTAGAGGGAACTGAGCACTGGTCACATGGGGAAGATCCACACCATCCTTGCAGTAATTCTGTAAACCCACTATAGTAAAAAGCTAGTCAAAAACAATGCTTTTAGTTTCTTTTAGAGTGTGTGTGTGTGTATGTGTGTGTTGTTGGTTTTCTTTGTTGGTGGTGGTGGTTGTAGGGCTTGAACTTAGGGCCTGAGTGCATTACTAAGCTCTTCTGCTTAAGGATAGTGTTTTACCACTTGGTGCCACAGCGCTACTTCCAGTTTTCTGGTGATTAATTGGAGTTAAGAGTCTCAGGGCCCAAGATGAGAGGTTTTTACCTTTCTTGCTGTTCTTGTTAATGTACTATGTGATTTTTTTTTGTTTCTTTGTATGTTCTTCCCCCGTGGTATAAACCCTGTTGCCACTGTATTTGATTCTGGTGCCCTGCATCTCGTATATACATTTTTCTAATTTGGGGAGGGGAAGGGAAATAACAAAATGCTGAAATAAGGATACAGGATCACCCATTGTAACAATGAGATGTACAAACTTTACAACTTGGGGGAGGGAGGAGGAGAAGGAGGAGTCAGGGAGTGGGGAGGGAAGGGATGGCAGAGGAAAAACAAAGGAGGGGGTAACAATGCTCAATAGGAAATTGACTCATTACCTTACTTATGTAACTGTAACCCCTCTGTACAGTATCTTTATAATAAAAAAATATTTTCTTTAAAAAAGAGTCTCAGGGACGTTCCTGCCCGGGCTGGCTTTGAACCTGTATCCTCAGATCTCAGCCTCCTGAGTAGCTAGGATTACAGGTGGGAGCTACCACTGGCTCCTTTAGTGTTTTAAACTCAGGTGTCTAACACTTCTAATAACCATCGAGCAACAGTAATAGAAGCTTGGTTTTGCCTTCCTCTAAACCTTCTACCTTTCTCTTATTGTTTTTTACTCAATACTACTAAGTTCAACAAGTGTTAAGTTTACACATCATGCCCTGAGGCAGGTCTACAATGAATGCAAAAATGATGGAAAAAAATAAAATGCACACTCCCTCAAGGATGACTGCAGTATCAGCAATCAACTGTTCACTGCTGCGGGGAAGTACTTGGGGAAATGAGTTAGGCACCAGTGGCTCACCCCTATAATCCTATCTACTCAGGAGGCTGAGATTTGAGGATTCACACAGTTCAAAGACAGCCTGGGCAAGAATGTTCATGAGATTCTTACTTCCAACTAATTACCAAAAAGCTAAAAGTGGAGTTGTGACTTCAGTGGTAGAGTCTAGCCTTGAGGATAATGACCAGGTCCTGAGTTCAAACAACAAGACCCATTAAAAAAAAAACAACACAGGAAAATGAACTTACAAGATGAAAGATTTACTTGGACTCACAGTTCCAGAAGCCCAGTCCTTGGTCTCTTTGGCTCTGAGGTAAGACCAAATATGGTTGAGAATGCATACTAGAGCAGCTGAGAAGCAACAAGGAAGGACATAGAGACAAAGTATAGTTCCTAAGGGCACATCCTAAAGGACCCAGTCCCGCCTCCTAGGGTCCATCATCTCCCAACAGCCTATCAAATTACGAAGCCATGCATGGACATATCCATGGAGCCCTCATGATCCAATCACTTTCCAAAATCCTTCCCCTCTAAGCACAGTGATATTGGGGACTAAGCCTTCAACATCCAAACATCTCACATCAAAACTATAACCATATCTAGGTAACTCTGATGCTGCATTTTCTATGTAACGACAGCTACTCATGGTTGAGCACTGTTTTAACTCTCGTCATCCTTTTCTAAATTATCTTTAAGGAGTTGTACAAAAGAGTTGCCATTTAACCAAGTAATTTATGATTATAATGTGTCTTGATCATTCTCACTCCTCTCTTTGACCCACCCCTTCCCTTTTCTTAATTCTTGACTACACTGTCCCCCGCCTTCTCCCTTCATTCATCCTTTCTCCTTGGGCCCCACCCCCTCTCTTAATCCTCTAAACACCACACTCTATAAGATGCTATCTCAAGAGAGGGGTGTATGGAGATGCTGACCGACTCAGCACCTCTCCAGAGGCACAGCAGGGGGACTGGGAGGCAGCACTGAACTTGGGGGATTAAATGAACTCTGTATACTGCTAAGACTACACTGTCCAGGCCTCTGTGCCACACAAACTCAGGAGAGTTCCCCTGGCTGTGGTGACACTTGAAGCCGACTTTATATTACCCATATTTTGTAAAAGGGGAAACAGAACATAGTGGAGAAGGGATAAAGTAAAAGTGCTAGGAAAATAAAGAACTCTGGTGTTTTATCGACAGCACACAGCAGGCACTTCATGTATAACATCCCACTTCATCCTTCCAACTCATGTGTTTGTGGAAATGCTGGAAATATGTTCTACAAGCTGTTCAGGAGGTTTAAAAGTTATGTCCTCTGTCAAATCATACTACAGCAAAGCAAGATTTTGAGCACAAGTTTGTCCAAGCTGAATAGACAAGCTCTGAACTATACTGATCTTCTAGTTCTCATTACCTTAAAAGAGAAGGAAGAAGAGAGGGAGGGAGAGAGGGAGGGAAGAAAGGAGGAAGGGAAAGAGGAAGAAAGGTAAGAAAGCAAGGAGGAGGGAAGGTGAGAGGACAGGAAGAAAGAAAGGAAGGAGGGAGTTAGGATCAACTCTACTTTTTGCATTGTGGGATTAGAACTCAGGTCATTGCTGATGATAGGCAGGCACTTTACGGCACCATGGAGTTAACCCACCCTCTTCTTCCACCCCTAGTGTTGATGCTCCAGTGCGAATTGTATACTTTTTCTTCAACTACTTGTATGTGCATTGATTCTGTGCTCATGACTGTGAGTGATTGATTGAAATAAAAAGGATCTGGGTAAAAAAAAAAAATCCCCTAAGATGATAGTTCAAACTTTATAGGTGGGGGTAAATTTAATTTTCTTTCTTGATGTTTTCCCCCAAATTTTCTATATATGCCTGGTGGGGGGGAAGCAATATAATTAGAGGGAAAAGCAATATAACAATCACTTAACTCACTTAAGTTTTAATATATATATATATATATATATATATATATATTACAATAAAATTGCATCATCTCACATTTTGTTTTGAATGCTTCTTCCTTACTTCAAAACTGGCAAATAAGCACTAACACATATGTGGGCCCAAAGAGGAAAGAGCCCATAGCCTGTTCCCCAGAGGCCATAGGCCTCTGTTCCCCAGAGGCCCAGCCCATAGGACTGCTTGTTCAAGCCACCAAGAGCATCCCTGCCAGCATTCTGGAATCTTGTGCACAGACATCAGTGTACACAGAGGCAGGTCAATTACTAGAAAAGTGCTTGTAGGCATCACTAATTAACTCTTATTATTCATCTGGCTGTTCCAAGCTCATCCCAAATTGCAGAACGTTACCAGTCATCTCTTCAAAGTAGCAAGAGAAGTGCAGCAAATACATGATTTTCTCTAAACGTTCAACTTTAGGAGAGTTCTCTAAAGAAGGAGATCAAGTTCCAAAACAACAGGAGGTCTACCTAGGGCCACATCTTAAGTCTATTCACTTCTAAGATGAATTACTTGAATTTTAAAAGAATGACTTGAATTTTCAGCCTTGCTTTTTATCAGGAAGGATCCTGCTTAACGTTTGTTGTTTTTATGGATAAGGGGAGGGCCTTAGGTGAGATCACTGTGGTCCAGCTCTTAGATGAAGCAACTTCCAGGGCAAAGACCATTGCCAGGTCAGTGGGGATGCCAGTGACACACTGACCATGTTCCCATTTTGGCTAAAAAGCCTTCATGTGGATCTCTTAGATAAGGCTTATGGTCCTTTCTTGTTGGTGGTGGTGGTGATCATGGGGCTTGAACCTGTCCTCAACCTGTCCCTGAGCTCTCTTGCTCAAGGCTAATGCTCTACCCCCTTAAGTCACAGCTCTATTTCCAGTTTTTTTGGTGATAAGAGTCTCACAGACTTCCTACCCAGACTGTCTTTGAACCATGATCCTCAGATCTCAGATTCCTGAGTAGCTGGGATTGTAGCTGTGAGCCACAGGTGTCCAGCTTCCTTTGGGAAAAAAGAATCTGTTTTTCTGAGTTCATCATCTTTTCTTTGCAGACATTTCCAAGGCATAGACTTTCTCATTTTATGGATAAGGACTGTTGAAGATTGGGGAGGTTCATCTTCACACAACATCACTGATGACCAAGACTTTCCCATGACATCATCTTGCCTGTGCTGATGTCATAGCAGGACATTACTGCCTCAGGTTGAGACAGCCAGGTCTTCGATAATCAAAGAAAACGACATGAGAAATCTAAGGTACTGCCCATTTCAGACTCTCTCCTGAGACAGAGTCCCCAAATGCTCAGCTTTGCACAATTTCTCACCTAGTTCAGGCTTCCAGTCTTCCAGTCTGGCTTCCAGTCTTCCTTGTGCCTCTTGTTGGGTGAGAGAAACAGTGATGTGTCTTCTCATTCCATCTCATCCTGTTACATTTCTCTGTGGGCCAAGATCATTCTTTTCTCTCTCAAGAGCAAGAGGCAAACGAGGCTACTAGGTTTCTAAACTACAGTCTTATATGGCCTCAGACTTCTCCCTTGCATAAATACTTGCTGATATGCTAACTGGGAAGCCAAGAAAAGAGACTATAAATAGCCCGAGCTCTAGCCAACAGAGGAAGCCGACTGGTCGGCATGCCAACAATACATATACGCTTGGGGTGGAATCTTCAGGACATGCCTTGTTTGAAAGTCTTGTCTATACCAACATCATGGAAAACAACACCTTGGTTGGCAATAAGTTAGAGGTGTTCCTATGAAGTTCATAGTCAGAGAAAGGAAAATTTCCTAAGTGCGACCACTGTGGCTGATGCTGAGCTTGAATTTCTTATCTGAACTCAGTTTTAACATCATGCTTAAAACACCAATGAAACAAAAGTGCACAAACTTAAGATTTTTATGTCCACTCATTGGAAACCATCTCTACCCAGTGATACCCAAACACTTAAGGGAAAGAAGGAAAGATGCATGTCTTAATATGGTATCTCCAAGAACTTGATTCCAAAGCATCAAAGCTGATCACACAAAAAAAATCAGTCTTACTCAACAACCTTGTATGTTTTAAATTAAATGGAAAGAGAAGGTGGTGTTTGGGTACAAGACAATAAGAAAGAAGGAAGAGAATGGTGATTTTGGTTCTTATATTTCTTTTTTTGGTTTGAGACTGAGACTTGAACCTGATACCTCACTCTTGTACTTATTGGCTTGCATTCTACCAACTGAGCCAAGGCTCCAACCCTGTTGGTCCCCGTTTTTCTCATCTTTTATCCAGGGCATATGAGGTCTTAGGATATAGAGCTACAACAATGTGCCAGATAGCAAGCCTCCTGTCCAGACATTCTAATGGGATTATCATATTTTCTGGTACTCTGCTACCAGGAAGCAGAACAAAAGCTAACGTTATTAGCGTATATCTTCCAGTCTTTCCATCTCCATGGAAATGTCTCTAGACACTTCACATGATCCAAGTCTGTTCTACAGTAATGCCTAGAAAATTATTATTTGTTTACACAAATGGATCCACCACAGCATGAACTTGCTAGAAATTCTCCGCCTCTCTTTGTCCTTAAAAAGGTAGACTCACATGCTCTACAAAGACCCAAGTAGGGTTGTGTATCTTAGCCATTTCCCTCCCTCACCCCAATACCAAGCAAAGTTTGACAGGTGAAATACCCAAGGCTCCCAAAGGGCTTCATTACCAGGCCTTTCCCTGGGGCTGAAAGGTTCCCAGCACTTCAGGCAGACTTGCTAATGGCAGCTCTTTTCAGGGTCCCTATCTCCATAACAAGAGCAAGGTGAGTCCTCATAAATTTCAGAACTAATGCAGTGGAAGCACCGTTCAGATTTGGCTAACTTTCTGCCACACCTTGCAGCTAACAGGTATATATTCAGGCTCACTTGTGGAATTCTTACTTTCAACCAAAGATCTTTCTGTTGCTTATGCTAAGTGAAGCAAGAGAGAAAGAGAAACACCCTCCTCCACAAACTCGGTGCTGTATTCTAAAGAAATAACCAAAAGTAAAGAAATAACCAAAAGTAAAGAAGAAGTGAAGCAAAGACAACTTCTGCTAGCCAACAGGATCCCTGAGACCAGAACACCTGCTCTGTACCATTTTCAATGTCTGGCATGTACTTAAATGTTGACGTGCGCGCGCGTGCGTGCGTGTGTGGCATGTACTTAAATGTTGACGTGTGTGTGTGTGTGTGTGTGTGTGTGTGTGTGTGTGTGTCAACATTCCATTTCCTTTTGGTGCCAGTCCTGTGACTTGAACTCAGGGCATAGGCTCTGTCCCTGAGTTTTGGTTGTTTTTTTGTTTTTGTTTTTGTTTTGCTCAAGGCTAGTACTCTACCACTTGAGACAGAGCTCCACATATGGCTTTTTTGGTGGTTAACTGGAGATTAAGAGACTCACCGATTTTGCTTGGCCTGGCTTTGATCCTCAGATTTCGGCTTCTTGAATAGCTAGGATTACAAGCATGAGCCACTGGTGGTTGGCTTCAAAGCTCCATTCTCAAATCACTTTGTTCATCATTGGTCAAAAGAAAACCAAAGTATGCACAGGCATTACAAAGGTGATACCCTTATTTCTAAATGCCTGTGTATCCACAGTTACAGGCCTTGGACCTAATTCCTGGGTTTCATAGGTCAGGTCTGGTCACTTTCCTCAGTGTGCCTAACAGAGACATGGTGGATGTCAGTGAAGGGAGATGTAACTGCTGCGGCCTGGGCATCAACTGGTGAGAAGACATGAGATACAAGTTCCACCAATTTCTCTTGTACAAACATTTGCTTGAGGTATTGAGGAAGAATTGGGAGACAGAGACCATTAGAGAGTCCCGGTCATCAATGGTCATAGGTGGTCAGCTCACTGTCTTGGGATTACTCAGGTAGTGTTTTAGTAAGAGTCATTGCAGGTAGTCTTCCCCTTCCTGGATTATGATTGCAGTCGCTGCAAGAGAGAATGTCTCAGAACAAAGGACATGGGTACAAAGGGGAGGCAGCAATGCCTGGCTTCCATTCCTCTCTCAGTTAATTCATGGGTCCAAGTAAGGAGGCAATGCTTTTTTAGCAGAAGCAACTTTTAAAACACCTGCTACACTTGGATTTGAGATTATAGACATCAAATTCCTTTGTTATCCACCTTCAATTCCTTAATAGAAACCACAGGAAGGGAGGGAAAGGGAAGGAAGGGGAAAGGAAAGGAGGGGAGGAGAAGAGGGAAGGAAACAAATTCCAGGAAGGAATAAAATATGCTGCTCCCAAAATTAATAATACCAGGTTGGTAGTTCAATTCTAGCTACTCAGGAGGTTGAGATCTGATTCAAAGCCAGTCCATGCAGGAAAGTCTGTGAGACTCCTATCTCCAATTAACCACCCAAAAAATCAGAAGTGGAGCTGTGACTCAAAGTGGTAGAACACTAGCCTTGAGCAAAAAGAGCTCAGGGATTTTCCCATCTTATCCACTACTCCTGACAAATCTATTTGTATAGTCTGCCTGTCTCTGGTTGTAAAATACAGATAAATCATCTTTCCTATGATTTTTTTAAATGACCTGTTAAAATAGCTTAATTATTATGAAATGGCTGTTAAAGATGGTACAAAATACATAAAAAATATTAAGAAAATTAAAAAAAAAAGATCTCAGGGATACTGCTCAGGCCCTGAGTTCAAGCCCCATGACCAAACAGGAAAAAAAAAGCCAACCTCAACACTCAAAATATGTGTGTTTTAGTCTAACATGAAGAGCTCCCTCCATGATCTACTGTGAAAGCATGCAGGAAGCTTCCCCACTGGGTACCTTCACAATGTCAGGATGCAAAGAAGCTAAGA
This sequence comes from Dipodomys ordii, assembly GCF_000151885.1. Lineage (NCBI taxonomy): Eukaryota > Metazoa > Chordata > Mammalia > Rodentia > Heteromyidae > Dipodomys > Dipodomys ordii. The sequence goes on from NW_012267240.1 coordinate 13,525,634, forward strand.
GACTGGCATCTGTCCTTCTGAAGTAACTCTATAGAAGTCCTGTGTGCATATGCAAATGTGAGCTATAGGTATATGTGTACATTTTTTGGGGGGGTCCGGTTGTGGGGCCTGAACTCTGGGCCTTGGACGCTGTCCCTCAGCTCTTCAGCTCAAGGATAGCGCTGTACCACTTGAGTCACAGCGCCACTTCTGGCTTTTTTCTTTTTGCTTATGTGGTGCTGACGAATCGAACCCAGGGCCTCAGGCATGCAAGACAAGCACTCTACCACTGAGCCACCTTCCCAGCCCTATATGCACATTTTTACATGAGCATATATATATATATGTTTATATATATATACACACACATACACACACACACTGTAGAAAAGTGTTTGTGTGTGAACATTTTACATGTATCTTGAGTGTGCCCACATATCTGCTCTGTGTGTGTGTGTGTGTGTGTGTGTAGAGAAGAGATTTCAGAAGCACTTCATCAATTGGAGCATGTGAGTTTTAATGAAGGGAGTGTTTCTCATAAATATCCCTTTTCTCCTAGCTACTTCAGAGGCTGATATCTGAGAATCATGGTTCTGAGCCATGCAGTGTAGACAAATTCAAGAACCTCTCACCTATACTTTAAACACAAAAAGCTAGGCTGCTGGTGTAGCTGGAGATGTGGTTCAAGCCGTAAAGAATCTGAACTGTATTTTAACATAAACTAATGCTGGAACAGATCTCTACCAGAGGCTCTCCTGTGCAGTGCCAAAATGAAGTACACATGCACACAGACAACCTGAAGTCAGAATGAAAGAAAAAGTGTGTCAAAGCCCCATCTTCAAAGATGATCATCTCTCAATAAGCAAAAAAAGCAACCCATTTAGGGGACAGACTCTTTGTTATCATAGAAGAAAAGCTTTTGAGCACTCTCCCTAAGTCTCTTTTACAAGATTTGTATAATCAACTACCCATTTAATAAAGGCCATCTGAGACTCACCAACTTTGTCTTTAAGCTGCCAAACTAACCCCACTCCTTCTAGTCCCTCCCCAGCTTACTCATTTTGCAAGGGCATTTGTAGTACTTTTATAGAAATATAAAAGCTAAACATTTAAAAGTCTCGGTGAATTGCCAAACATTTTAGAAACCAACAAAACCATAACAAGATCCAGCCCTACCCTTAGACACAAACTTCTTTTCAGTAGTCCTAGGAAGAGAATCTGGGGCCTCCTTACAAGCGCTCTATCAATTGGGCCATGTCCTCAGTCCTTTACTTTTAGTTTTTCAGCCCACAGGTGGCCTTTGGCTGCAATCCTCCTACTTCTATCTCCTTATTTAACTGGAATTACAGAAATGAGCCACTATACCTACAGACATTTACTATTAATATAAAGCATACAATGCTCTTGTTTCTCGTGCTAAAACTCATTAGTATGAAAGCATGTCTTCTCACATCCAAAAGCTTCAAGATCCACTATCTCAGACTACTTCTAGTAGTAGAGAATATTAAGCTGTAAGCTACATATTATATAGGATCCTGTATTCATCCCAAAAGAAGGCAAAACTATACTCAATATTTCTATAACCTATGGCTCACCAGCATCTCTTTAACATGTTCCAGAATCTTTCAAACAGGAATGTATCTCACACCTGTGGGTACCTTGTAAAAATACACACTGTTCTAAAATAAGCCACCAGCCAGGATGTTTTATTAGTACCACTGGACACAACATTTATAGAGTTTGTCATGTACCCGGCAGAGCACTAATGAAAACCAGGCTATCTGATGAATTCTTTGTCTACTTGATCACTCTTATTTTTCACAATAGCTTTAATAAGACTGGCTATAGCATAAAAGCTAAACCTCATAAGAGTTAAGTAACTTGCCTACTGCCAGACAGCTGAGAGTACAGGCTTGTGGATTTGAACTTGGGCTGAGATATTGCTCTGGATGCCTAGGTACTTCTGCCACTAAATGACACACATGGACGTGCAAATCTTACACTGTCTACCTGCTACACCATCCATTGTAAACGAAGTCAATTTGGTGGAGGCTTCTATGGGTGACTGTTCCAGCATTAGTTTATGTTAAATCTGTTCCAGCATTAGTTTCTATTAAAATACAGTTCAGATATATTCACTTCTTTACGGCTTGAACCACATCTCATTAATAAAATTTTGATGATAAAGTTAGCCTGGCAAGGATGCCTGGCGCATATATACCCAGGTGAAGTTGATTTTTGTATCTTAGCTCTACAATCTTGGGCCTAATTTTCCTGAATGTCTGTTTCCATTTTGTGGAAAATAACTTGAAAGAAATTATCAAAAAAAATCCATGTAAAACTGGAAATCACAGCACCAATGGAATCTAAGGAAGTGAAGAATCAAGGAAACAGAGAAGTATTTTCAATCAGCCATTCAGCATTTTGCCACTTGAAGGAACAAGACCCTGGTGATAGTCCCTGAAGTAGTGGACCGTCCTCCCTGTCCTTTCCTCTCTTCTTCACCTAGCTATCTTCCTCAAGTGAGCCTTGAGTAACTCACTGTGAAGGACAAAGAATCCAGATGATGAGTCTACTTTGACTCTTGTATCCCATGTTGGAGGCCACAGACTCATAGAAGCACCATATGTAGCCAAGACAGTCATGCCCACTGACAGTATGCTTGCCCAACGCTCCCACCATGTACCTGCCCCTGGAATCCACCCTCATCCTCTTTTCCTCCACGTTAAGCATTCCATCTGCCCACCCTTCCAGACACACATATCTAATCCAAACTGGCCCATCAGAATATTTCTTCCTTGCCCATGAAGATAGATCCTAAAGGTAACATATGAACTAAGCAGGTCAACTATGTCTTTCTCTGTGTTTCCTTGTTTATTTTAAACTCTGAAATTAAGAAAAAAAAGAAGAGGAAGATTCCATCTTTTATTCTGGACAACCTGAGCTGGGAGGGAAGGAGCCAGGAGCTTCCATTTGACATGACCCTGGCTGAATGGGGAAACATGTTTGTTGGTGGTGAAGAGGCCAACAGTGATGCAGGACATCCAAGCCTGGCAGCTTCCTGTGGTCTCCAGTAAAGTGACAACAAATCTTCCTATTGCCTATGTCAACTGGACATGGGATTCCAACACTTCCCATCAAAACATCCTCATGTTTCACAGTCTTCAGAAGCATCAGCGTTAACCCCCAGATGAGATTCCTGACACATGGAAGAAAACAGGACTACCAACATCTCATTGGAAAATTTTCGATGCAGATAAACACACAGGACAATTATTACTGCAGAGATCTGAACATATCAAGGGCAATTTTGTCTGCATGGATGCGCCAACCATGCCGGCAATGATAGAACCAGGGGGACCCCACAGAACACACACTGTGTCCTACACCTTGCCAGCTGACAACAGCATCTGGCTTTCCACTGGATCAAGATTCCAAGCAAAACTTACAGTGATTACTTTTCAAATACATTCTAGATAGTAATATGTTAATTTCCCCTAATTAGCAAGATTCTCAAACATCTCATTAAGTTTCCCTACAATGTCTAGTATTGAGACAAAACTTGACAACACTATATTAAAGCTAAAAGAAATAATTATCAAGAATGTGACTATTTCTAAAACCAATGTGACTTCCGATTCTTCCACGAGCACATCAGGGCTGTTCAAATGATTTTTAAGACCATAATTAGAATTTGTTAGTATTCTCATCCCCAAAAGATCTCGACAAAGGATTTTTGCAAGATATACTAAAAATATTCGGATGTTATATATTGACAGTTGGGGTAGGTTTATCACAGAGACGAACATTTGATAATTAAAAATATATACAGAGGCAGTGTACGTGACTGTAAGTACACACTCAGACATGCATATACCTATACAGATATTAAGATCTGGCCTGTACAATATTCCTTACAGGCTCATAAATTGGAAATTTGGTCCTCAGATGGTGGTACTAATTTGGGAGGTGATGGCCACTTTAAGAGGTGGGTTCCAGTTGAAGGAAGTGCTTCACTAGGGACATATTTTTGTTTTTGTTCCCCTTCCTGTTTCCTCTTTGCTTCTGAGCCTCCATGAGACAAGCAAGTCTGTTCCACCACATGATATATACACATGAGCTACCAGTGTCTTGCTTATTTTTTCTTTAGTTGTTTTTAAGTGAACACATATTCTTTTCATAAGCAGAAAGAAACACCTATTTGTAAACATAAAACACAGATGATAATGTTAGATATTTTATGCTTAACTTCCTAATAAATACATAGATGTCTTCTTGAAGAAAAGAATTCCTTACTTCTTCCAAGACTTTCTAGCTTTGTCACCCCATGGCCAAATCATATCTGTCTTCAATTGAGATAGGTTTTTAAAATATGTGTCATAAATATAAAAGGATGAATCAGATTTTCTGATTTGTTTGTCTGAAATTTGTTTTTTGAAATTAGCACAAACACAATTGCATTAACACTCCTGATTTTCATTGACATTCCTTTGGCATAGTAGCTACTGGTGGCATAATAAAGGTATTAAGGTTAATCTGGCCCCTACCCACCATTTATTATGTATCCTTAATTAGATGAGAATTATGAGTAAACCAAAGGGAAGCAAGTACTTGCTTTGAAATTTTCATGGCTGTATACAGATTCAGATGCAGCATGTTTTCTGAGGATTTTGTAAAAAAGCACACATCCTAACGAAATCAGCCAATCTGGCTTTTGTAAAGGTGCCACCATGAAAAAAAAATCACCTGATTTAAGCAAGGAGCCTGTAACAGACAGAAACAGTGTATTTACTTCCCAAAGTGGATCCAACCAATTTTCCATTAAATGGCCCAAGCCAGTCTTCCAAATGTAGCTCCCTACTCCAGGGAATAAAAAACAAAAACAAACAAACAAAAACAATGGAGGAAAGAATTCAAATCTAGAATCAGATTTTATCACAAAAAATATTTTCTTAATGCGTGGGGAATAAAGGCATTTTATATAAAAATGCTTAAAATACTATGCTCAAAATTAATTTATAAGAGAAGGAAGTTCTTTAATTATGTGTTAATGAATTGTACGTGTTGTTTTGACTCTGGTGTTTTTCACTCCATTAGTAGACTCTCAAGTTTTCTCTTCCAGAAATAAAACACAAAACATCTAAAGCCCAAACAATAATTACAAGGAACAACTGTAACTATATAAAACATACAACCTCTCCATCATTACTTTTTAACACTCAGAGGCATCATAAACGACTTCAAGAATTCCACACCACAGGGGCTTACAGGCTACACTGCTGGGAGGAGGTGACTCAGGGACATTTGCTAAGGAGCCTCATTGTCTTAGAAAACATGATTTTCACTCAGGCTGTAAAAGCAATGGCTTGATCTGAGAAGTGTTAAGCTGTGATGACTACTGAATGATCAGTTTCTTATTCACAGAAGGTTTTGTGAAGATGGAGATGAGGAATCTGAACTTCCTTTCTCTCCCACTGGCTACATTATTACACTCACTGTTCAGAGGAACTGCAGTTGACATACTATCCTCAGGTTCCAAAGAGACCTGAGTAGACCCTCAAATAGAATACATACTTTTTTTCTTACCATGAAATAAGGATACTGGGTCTAACCGGTGCCATTTTGGCCATGTGATGGATGATAGGGAATTGGGTTTAACTGGCACCATCTCGTCATCATGGTAGAGGGAGGAAAGTTCCACCCCCGGAATGGGTTTGGGGGGGGGGTCAAAAGAAAATAGTTTATGTCCTTTGCCATACAGAAGCTCTGCAACTTCATGCAATCCCATTTGTCCAACCTTTCTTTGATTTGTTGTGTTTCCGGGTCTCTATTAAGAAAATTTTGGCCTGAGCCAAGGAGACCTAGGGTTTCTCCTATTTCATCCTGTAATGTTTTCAGAGTGTCTGCTTTGACTCCGAGGTCTTTGATCCATTTGGAGTGGATTTATAAGGATCTAGCTTTAGTTTTCTACAAGTAGTTAACCAGTTTTGCCAGCACCATTTACTGAAGAGGCTGTCTTTCTTCCATTCTATTATTTTAGCTCCCTTATCAAAGATTAATTGGCTATAGGTCTGTAGGTTCATTTCTGGGTTTTCAATTCTATTCCATTGGTCCTGAGGTCTGTTCTTGTGCCAGTACCAAGCTGTTTTGATTACTATGGCTTTATAGTAGAGTTTGAAATTTGGTATTGATATTCCTCCAGCAGTGTTCTTTCCGTTGAGGAGCGTTTTTGCTATTGGGGTCTTTATTGTTCCATATGAATTTTTGGATTGCCTCTTCTATTTCCTTGAAGAATGAGGTTGGAATTTTGATAGGTATCGCATTGAATTTGTAGATAGCCTTGGGAAGTATTGCCATTTTCACGATGTTAATCTTTCCAATCCAGGAGCATGGGAGGTTTTGCCATTTTCTAAGTTCTGTTTTGATTTCCTTTTTCAATATTTTAAAGTTTTCAGATCAATAGAAAGCCCACGGATTGGGAGAAGATCTTCACTAGCCATACAACAGACAAGGGTCTCATATCTAAAATATACTTGGAACTCAAAAACTTAAATCACCCAACAACAAATCCTCAAAGAAACAACTGCCCAATAAATAAGTGGGCTAAAGGCTTAAAGAGAAACTTCTCTGAAGAAGAAAGAAGGATGGCCAATAGACACATGAAGAAATGTTCAACCTCCCTAGCCATAAAAGAAATGCAAATCAAAACAACATTGAGATACCACCTCACCCCAATTAGAATGGCAAAAATCAAGAACTCTAACAACAACAGATGCTGGAGGGGATGTGGACAGAAGGGAACCTTACTTCATTGCTGGTGGGAGTATAAATTTGTTCAACCACTTGGAAAGCAGTATGGTGGTTCCTCAAAAGACTTCACATAGAGCTCCCCTATGACCCAGCAATCCCACTTTTGGGCATTTACCCAAATGTTTACAAACAAGACCACACTAAAGCTACCAGCACAACTATGTTTATTGCAGCATTATTTACCATAGCTAATATATGGACACCAACCCAGATGGCCCTCAGTAGATGAATGGATCAAGAAAATGTGGTATATATACACAATGGAATTCTGTGCCTCCATCAGAAAGAATGACATTGCCCCATTTGTTAAGAAATGGAAAGGCTTGGAAAAAATTATATTAAGTGAAGTAAGCCAAGCCCAAAGAAACATAGGTCCCATGGTTTCCCTTATTTGCAATATCTAGTATATGTATGAGTGAAGCAGAAAAGGTCAGATAATGTTATGTTAGGAAAATGAACCCTTAGGTATGTATTTAAATGTTTTTTTCTTTCATGCATTTGTTTCTAACTCATTTATAAGATTATTTCTTTGTTGTTTGTATGTCCCTCCCCCACAGTATAACCCCTGCTTTCACTATATTTGATGTCGGTATAACTTGTGGAGGAGATGGGGAAAAACAAGTCGTTTAAGGATACAGGTGGACCCATTGCAACAATGAGAAGTACAAGTTGTCATGTCGAAAACAAACTTTACAACTTTGGGTCGGGGGGGGGGAGGGATTGCATGGGGGGGACGGGGGGGGGAGGCTGGGAAGGGATGTGAAGGGTAAACAAAGGAGGAGGTTGCAGTGCTTGATAAGAAATGTGCTCATTATCTTGCCCATGTAATTGTAACCCCTCTGTACAGTATGTTCACAAAAAATAAAAATAAAGAAAATAGTTTATAAGCATGCCTACCTAATGCCCATGTCTATATACTTTGTAATGGTGCAAGAACTTATACTCTCATCTGTTATAGTGGGTAGTAAAATGCTAGGGTTGTCAAATGGGGGGTAAAGTTAACAAAAATCCCAGCCTCCAATATCTGCTCAAAGTCTTAATTGGCAGTAAATTTTAGGCTTGCACCAGCTACATACATTTCTGTTCAGAAAAAGAGGTTCTTACCCAATAGGGCATGGACCTTAGATTGTGTCTCTATTGGGACACATCAGAGGTAGCTCTTATGCATTGTAAGGGTCACCAAAGGTCAGGGTCACCAAAGATCAGGTTCCCCAGACAACCAGAAAGAATGCTTTTGCAAACCAGAGTACTAAACAAGCTGCACTACTGTAGCCGAAGGAGAAATCTGTGTAGTTGTTAAAAGCTAAATGTTGTCTGGAGCTAAAATATTACTCCTAATGACATCTGATCCTGGCAATCCCCTGGTAAAATAGTCAGGGCCAACACCTCTAACTGAGCTTGAAGAAGTTACAGAAGATAGATCTTCGCCCATCAACTGCCCTTAAGATCAAAGGACCAATGTCATTTTTAGGAAAATGAGGCAGGTTACGGGTTTAAGCCCTCTATGTCTTCCCAGGAAATCTTAGCCAAAGTGGAAGAAATCTGGTTAACAAAAGTTGTAGCCCTGGTAAATCAACCCGGGCCACGGCCTAAAATCAACCTTAAAAACCAGGCCCCAGCCTGCCTAGCCTATGCTCTGAGTGGAAGCAACCAGGAGAATATTGAGAGATTTCCCTGAAGTCAGACTCCTGTCTTAGGTTAAGTTAATATTGCTTTTTACATTTTATTATAATAATGTTCCTGCAGAACTTGCAGGCAACTCAGAACAAAATGTGCAATTGTCTGGGAGATACTGCTTCTGCCCAGCTCAGTCAGATCCAGCCCATCCCTTCCAAGCTTGAGATTCCGTTTTGGTTAAGAAGTTCATCAAGGATGGCCTCATAGCCTCTTGGAAGGGATCCTATATTGTCATCCTGACCACCCCCACCATGGTAAAAACAGACGGGACCCCTGCCTGGCTTCATCATATGCCATTTTGTTTTGTTTTTTTTTTTTTTGCTCAAACTTAAGACTTTGGTGTCACCTTTCTGTCAGCTCCTTCCCTGGAGCCTCCTTCTTGTCACACACTTTCTGTAGTACATAGATTTGTAAACCTTACCCAGCTTTACCCGGGAGGGGATTGCTGGTAATGTTGAAGTTCAAAGTCTCCTGACCATATGGGTGCCAGTTACATGGAGCTAGCAGCTGGAGACTCTTTAAATTATAGGTGAGAACAGCCTAGGCAAAAAAAGAAAGGGAAATTGAGAAGCCTTAGGAAAAAAACACGTTTTTATGCTAATGAAACAGGTGTAGCACAAGAGAGCCTTTTGTAAAAGCTGTTTGAAGTAACTTGGTTAGGCTCATGGTCCTAAGGGACCAATGCAGCTCTCTCACTAGTTAATCAATTATTTGATTTCTGCACATAAAACCAGTGGAAATGAAATAAGGATAGTGGGTCTAACCAGTACCATCTTGGCCCAGACTAGCTCAGGTACCATAATGCCAGGCCTTGTTTCATGTCTTATGTCTCATGTCTCCTGGCTTTCTTCCAGTCAACACGGTGTCCCACTTCAACTCTCTATTGGAGTTGATCTGGTTCTGTGTTTCTGTTCTTTCTTTGCTTTGCTACTGCTACAGCTCAGTTTTCTAACAGTGTTAGGTATATTCGAGGGGCTGCGGAGATTTGTGAAAGGAGTCCATCTGCAGTTGCTGGCTTTCTAATAAAGACTACCAGCAGTTAGACCTCTCCAAATGTGACCTGTTTCTCATGACTGAATTCCCATGTAATAACATCAATTCAAACACTACCAAGAAGAGTTACAGAGTTGGGCAATCCAGTGAGAGAGCAAAATCAATGTGCAACCCCAATGCCACACACACACACACACACACACACACACTCTCTCTCTCTCTCTCTCACACTCACACACACTCTGCAAGTAGCATCAGGACACTCCTAGCCCTTCAACTTAAAGAACAGGCAGGGAAATCCAGGAGGATAGAGGCTGGCTCAAGGCACAGCAGTCTTTGTTTTATTCTCAATAATTAGAATTGGAAACAGAAAGAGATTCAGGAATTCTAGAAGTTTCCAAGAACTTCCTCCTGCTCATTTCTTTTCCCCTGCCTCCATTCGACAGAGATATGGAGCTGTCAACACCATTTCTCTTTTCTATCTGCACCTGGACAGACCTCACCAGCCATAGGAACAGATGTACAACTAATTTATCCTCAAAATGATAAATGGATTTAACCTCTCAAACAGAGATCTAGGAAAATGTTATGTGTTGAAAGTTTAAACCCTGGCAACTTATAAGTGTGTGCAATAGTGATTGTTTCAAGTTTGAACTGCCTTGATTTTTAAGATCTGACACTGATAATTTTTCACAGAGAATACTTATGACTATAATAAGCTGGGTGAAGTGGCACATGTCTGTACTCTCAGCCTTTGGGAGGCTGAGACAATAAAGATCTCAAGGTCAAAGCTAGAGTGGGCTACATAGCAAGATTCAGTTTCAAAACAAGTCAGTAATAACAATAATGGTGATGATGGTGTTACATTACACGAGTAACCCAAATTAAGACTAAATTCAATCCTAAAATAAAAGATGTACACATTCATTTCACCATATGCAGTCATACATAGGTACATATACATATATATATGCATATATATAATAGATAAAAGCACTTTGTACTTAGAGCCTGGCTTATAAATTATATAACTTTCTCAAGCAACATAATTTGACCTAAAACTATAAATTAAAACAAATCATTTTTGACCCAGAAACCTACAATGCTTGAAACCACAAAACATACACCATTGGTGGTCAATCTTAGGTCAGTTTGAGAGGAAATTAACAAATGCAAATGGTATTTGCTAGCAAACTTATTTCCCTTTGAAATGCTTTACATTGCTGGAAAATACTCTGAAAACAAGAAATTGCCTTGGTGCTAAACATGTGTGGACTTCTTGTTATTATTTCCTAAGAATCTAGTGTATTTCCATAGCACTTACATTATTTGATGTACTATCCATAATCCAGGTTGCGTGCCAGTGGCTCACATCCCTCATCAGAGCCACTCAGGAGACAGAGATTGGGAAGATTCTAGCTGGAGACCAATGTTGGACCAAATGTTCACAAGACCTTGTCTCAACCAATAGTTTGGTATGCCATGTCATCCTTGGCTACTCAGGCAACAAGGATCAGGAGGACTGTGGTTCCAGGACAGCTCAGGCAAAACGTTTCCAAGATTTCATCACACACAGAAGAAGCTGAAGATCGTGGCATATACCTGTCATCCCAGCTATGCTAGAAAGTCTAAACAGGAGGATCGAAGTCAAGGCTGACCCTGGGGCAAAAGATAAAAAGTTCTCTCTCCAATGTGAGAAAGGCAAAAAAAGAACTGGAGACATGGCTCAAGTGGGAGAGTGCCTGCCTCTACTATCACAGAACAAAAGAAAAAGTAAGCTAGAGATACATTGAAGTTTATGGAAGGAGACCCGTGAGCTGGAAGCAATGCTATGTTACTTCACATTACCAACTTGATCGTCCACATTGTGGTGCTCAACGTGGAGGCCTTGGGACAAATTCCCACCTACTCCTAGATTCTAAGGGGATGCCACCTGTGAATAAGGCATTTTGTAAGCTACATGCATCTTCCCTGGTGCAGTTACCATCTTGAGGAGCAAAGCGAGATGGTCATGCAGGTGGTGCACCACTTGGGCATCTCAGGTACAGTGATGCATTTGTTTTAATTTTGAACACTTGCAGAATTTGGGTGCACTCTACTTATTTGGCTCCATCTCCTATCCCACTCAGAGCCATAATGGACACAACCCTCCTCTCCTTCATCCCACTGCTCCTCCCTGCCTTTGCAAAGGATGAGCTCTCTTGGCCTGGCGCATCCTTTCCCAAACACTGCTGAAAGATGCAGCCTCATCCTTCAGCCTTCATTAGACTTTCTCTCCACTTCCGCATGGCACAAGCAGTCTGGTCCATGTGTGTACCCTTCACATTCTGCATTCACCTCTACTGTAGAACTCTTAATCATGGATGTGAAGGCACAAGTATATTCAAGAATTCCATCATTTCATTCTACATCTGGCTGGTAACCTGGAAAACAGTACTTCCCATACTGATGAACTAATGAATGAGTAGTCACACGAGGACAGTGCAGACAACTTAGCACAAATAGAATTCAAGAGAGTCAGGTCTAGATCTATATCCTAGCCCTATGTCTAATGTAGTTTTTATACACATCTAAATGGTCAGAGGAATTATTTCATCATCAAAGAAAAGCACCTTTGAATCCTGAATTCACAGCTGATCTGCTCTGAAGAAGAAAGACTCAACACAGACATGTGCTTTTGAAACAACTGTGCTTGTAAGTCAGGCTACCCGCAATGTCATTTATTTAACCAGTATGGTATGGGTTATTAATTCATGTTCTTAACCATGTCTCTGCATCTTTCTGAACTGCAATGGAGAAATGGTGGAACACACCAGTAGAACAGTTTTGGTCTGTTTACAAGACTATCGTAAACACCTCCCCCAAGACTACTAAGAGCTGTCTAATAAATACTAAGCAATTCTTCTTCCACAAGGGGGTAAAGGGGGTAAAGAGCAGAGTCTCTAGGTAGCCAAATAACCTATTTTTCTCAAACAAGAACAACAAAAAAATTCCTTTTTTCTCCCCAAACAAATGGCCTGAGGCAGAGACAGAATGGTCAATTCTCAAACCTATGAGACCACTAATGACTACTTATATGTAAGGGAGAATAATCCGTTGGCCAGCAGCATCAGTTCCAAGGGGTTTACATAATTTCATGGGAAAAGCCACTAATGGGAGTTCACCCATTGCCAGAGGCTATAAAGTCCCTAACCTTCGTGAACTTGATGCTGTCAGGAAAACCTATTGGTGCTGCAGTTGTGGAGAAGTTCTGAAACATTCCCAAAGTTGCAACACCCTGTAATGAAGTTGTCAGGATCAAACATCAGCCTCTACCTCCCCCCAGTGATCAACAGAACTCAGAAGCTAGCAAGCATGAGTTTTCTAAGGAATCGGTCACCAACACTAGTGCCCATCCCAGTATCCCAACCTCCATTAGAAGTATGAATTACTTCTTTATGCCTTAGGCATAGGTCATTGTCACCAGTCCCCTCCTACCCTGTCTGGTCTTTCTCAAGAGTTTTCTGCACACTCTTCCTCACTTCATGTCTCCCTCCTGTCCACTCCCCTCCCCCCAATAGCTATTCATTTTTTTAAAAATCCAAACCTGTAAAAATAAAAATGAACAGTACAATAATTGCCGCACCTTCACACAAGCTCATTAACTATGAGCACCTTTCCTTGGTGCTCAATATTGGTGTTGACAATCTCCTGTTGCCTGACAAATACCTAAACACTGTCTTGAGTATACTAATCTAGAATAAATACTGTGTGTTAGCCAGGTGCCAGTGGATCACGCCTGTAATACTAGCTACTCAGGAGGTTGAGATCTGAGAACTGAAATTTGAAGCCACCCTGGCCAGGAAGGTATGTGAGATTTTTATCTCCAATAAATTACTCAGAAAAATACCAAAGTGGTGCTATGGCTAAAGTGTAGAGCTCTAGTCTAGAGCCAAAGGAGCTCAGGGACAGCTGCCAGACCCAGAGTTCAAGCCCCAGGACCAGCAAAAGGAGGGGGTTATGGGAGGCAGGGGGTGGGGGGAGGATGGGAAGGGATGGGAAGGGGAAACAAAGGAGGAGGCATTATCTTGCCCATGTAATTGGAACTCCTCTGTACAGTATTTTCACAATAAAAAAATAATATGTGCTTTCCAGAGTATGAACTTGGGCAAAGGAATGAACTTCTCAAAGTCTCTATTGATCACCTGCTGAATGGGATATGAACTGAGCTGTGCTGATGATCAGCATGCGTAGCAGAGTGGCTGGGACACTGCCAGTGTCCATCAGCCAATTGTCATCTTCTGTCAAACACTGAAGCTGATAATGCTGGATGCTCCAACTAGCCAACTCATCACTGTTTTCTACAACTTTTTCTTACCTCAAGATACTGACTCAAATCCATCCCAGCAGGGAAGGCTTCTATTCATTGTAGCCCCCGCTTTTATCTCCCCCCCCCGTAAGCCTTTCAACACACCCCACTGTTCAGGCACCCAAGTGTTTACCATCCCAGGAACACACTGTGTATTTACACCCTTCTAAGTTATAGTTCAGATCAACACCCAACTGTTTCCTATGCTTACTTCTCAAAAGATAGTATCATTTCCTCCAGACTCACAGGGACTTTTTTTTTGTTTTTGGCTTCTCTAGGAAAACACTTCCCACAGGTTCACAAGAATGGCTATTTATATGTTAGTAAGCATAGTTTTACTATTTCTCTGGGAGCTAGTTCCTACTTCATTTTTTTTCTCTCATGAGTCAATCTGACCCCTTGATCTCTTCCAGGTAATAGAGCTCAATCATGAGTTTTTAATGCTAATATAACCCATGGCTGGGGAAATCTTTCACACAGCTTTTGAGACCTGACTTCTTCAACACATTCTGGCCCCCGCAACAGGAAAACTTGAAATAAAACTTGTAAAAGACTGAATAAAGTTCTTCATCGGGAGCCGTGCCATGTGAACGAATATATATCATCAAAGAAGCCAGCAAGAGACGACATGTGATTGCTGAGATTTTTTTGTTCTACAAGTAACAAATACATAGCAGGGCATTCTGACCTCCATGAAGGCTTTCTTCTTGCCACAGCTCTTCCAATTGTCAGAGGAAAAGATTAAGTGAGACTCTTAATTCTTCCCTCTTCAGAGGAGGAATTTAAACTTCCATGAGCTGGAAGTTAATAACTGCAACAACTCAATAGATCAACTCACAGGCGGGGAGAAATGGAAGTATAAAAATTTACTTTTGAAACAGCAAGTACAAAAAAAGTACAAAAATCACTTTAAAATAATCTTGGTACATTATGGAGGACACGGATGTTGATTATCATTACATATTAAAAAAAGTCTGCTGGGCACCAGTGGCTCACCCCAACAGGGAAAAAAGTCCACTAGAGACTCTTTTTTTTTTTTTTTGGTCCGGTCGTGGGGCCTGAACTCTGGGCCTGGGCGCTGTCCCTCAGCTCTTCAGCTCAAGGCTAGCGCTCTACCACTTGAGCCACAGCGCCACTTCCGGCTTTTTTTCTGCTTATGTGGTGCTGAGGAATTGAACCCAGGGCCTCGAGCATGCAAGGCAAGCGCTCTACCACTGAGCCACCTTCCCAGCCCCCACTAGAGACTCTTATCTACAATTAAACATCAAAAAGCCCAAAGTGGAGCTGTGGCTCAAATGGTAGAGTGTTAATCTTGAGCAAAAATGCTCAGACACAGCACCCAGCCTCCAAGTTCATGCTCCAGTATAGGTGCATAAAAGCAAACACTTGTGTATGTGTATGTATATATATACATACACATACATGCACACACATACACACATATACATACATACATATACATACATACACACACTGTTTTTTAAATATAGGAAAAAATGGTAAAAGGAAACCTGAAAAGTCATATTCATTCGTGTGTCTAATTTGCATAGGTATAATGAAACTAACATTATTCATGCATTGCCCACGTGCAATAGTTCACATGTAGTTTACCATTAGAGAAATTATGCTAAAAGTTGAATCAGATTCTAGGTTAGGCTGATGAATTTAATCTTCCATAGCTCCCAGACTTTTAAACATTTTATAAATCTCTGATATGTCATTATCTAGAAGTTATTGAGACCTTAAAAAGATTTCACACCATGGAGAAATAGTCTAAATAAAAATTCCATCTGATAACATAAAATAGTATTCATCAAAAAGAACTCCAGGAAATGGAAATAAGAGGTTTTTCTCTTTGTTGCTGTCTTTGTGCGTTTTTTTTTTGTCTTAAGGAGGGTAAGATGAGCACGAAAATGAAGGGGAAAAGGGTGAACAAATCCAACAGTCACTAGACACTATCTTGAAAATGAACTCTATAACTTGTGGATGTGATAGGGGGAAAACTGGGAAAGAGCGAAGGAAGGAATGATATTGTCCAAAAAGACATGCACTCTTTACCTGACTGATGTAACTGTAACCCTTCCGTATTTCATATTTATAATAACAATAAAACACTGTGCAAGAATTTTAAAGTGGATTCTTAAGGTACTGGTTGAACTTAATACACTTATTAAGTACTTTACTTATACCAATTCATAAAAAGAGATGAAGGCATCCCATATCTGTATGAATCTATTGAAGCAGAGATAGGGAATTCCTCTTTGGTTCTTTACTTTTCTAGAAAGTGGTCTGTTTCTGATTTTCTAGATAACTAGCTTTTTGGTTCAATGTTTGCCATCATTCATTTATTATTATACCAGATACTTGAGCTATAAGGAAACAAAAATGATTCTATATAAAGCTCATTGGAACAAACACTATCTGTTAATGGTTGTATAGGGTCT
Source organism: Dipodomys ordii (assembly GCF_000151885.1). NCBI lineage: Eukaryota > Metazoa > Chordata > Mammalia > Rodentia > Heteromyidae > Dipodomys > Dipodomys ordii. Next base: position 13,541,885 of record NW_012267240.1, read on the forward strand.
CCCCAAATTCCTATGTTCGGGCTCCAGCCCCTCAGGACCAAGAACTATAGATAATTTGGAGATGAGAACTTCATGAAAGTAATCATTTCACATGAATTCACTAGTGTGGACCATACGCCAAATGACTGGCATCCTTACATATGGGGGAAATTTGGGTTCAAGGCCAGGTAGAGATGCAAGTGGCCATCTGGAAACCAAAGAGAACAGCCTGGAACAGATTGTCCTTTGAACCAGGGTTCAAAAATGTTAGGACTTTCGAAGCAAGAGAAGTTTCTGAGGTCTCAGGCCCCAGATACTCAGACAAGACAAGGAGATAAAATGCAGGCTCAGCGAACAGAGGTCCAAACAGGCAACTGTCTTCAGGCTCTCTTACGACAGGTATAAAGGAAGAGAAGGAACAAGGACTGGGAACTCCCTTATGCTAAGAGCACCAAGGAAGACTCAAAGACGCAAAGCTTCACACCAAACAGAATTCTCTAAAATATGACAACGTATGACTGATTGGTGGGAAAGTTTTCAGGAGGTTCCCAAATCTATATGTTCCCCAATGTAAGTCCATAGAAGACTCAGAAAAGGTTCTTGAGTTTTCCTGTGACCATCTTCTTTCCATTACTTGATTCTCAGGTATGGAGGACAGAGATAAAATTTCAATACTGAAGTTGTTAAACTAGACCATACTGAACTTGTTTTTAGACATAAGCAAAACACACACACACACATACACACACACACACACACCACTCAAAAATGAACTTCTTCGGCATCTGACAACCATCCAAGGTGAAAATTTCCAGAAACAAACCAATAGGGACAGGAATCAACAACCTTCTCAGGTAGAGAAGACAGAACTAATTCCAGCTTCTACTACACTAGTACCTCCGATAGCTCACCTGAACAAAAAAAATGAATAATTCAAACAAGTAACTGATCTTCAGCAAGGCTCCGAAAAGTTTAGAATTTAACGGAAACATACCCTTTGTGGTCAGGTCAGTGCTTAATGAAACTTTCCCTAGCCACACTTACTAGTTGCTCTATGTGAGATTAGCTGAAGAAGGTTTAAATTATTCTCATGGGAATGGTACATTTAATAATTTAAAAATCACTGTGTGGGAATTCTGTGACTTCACATGGCTTAGCCAAACAGACAATGATTAAAAATAGAAGAAAACAGGGTTTTGATGGAAACTATAATTCCAAACAATCTGTGAGTCTAAGAAAATAAAGATCACCTGCAAAAATAATTCTTGGTTTTAAAGTGATATATTTATCCCAGTGCAACAATTCTCCCCCCACCCGGATACATATTTAACCCACAAAATAATAGAGAACTTAATTCAGGACAGGATTCTCATTCCAAATACATAAAAATCGACACTAATGAGGAAGATTGCTTATGCAACCCTACCCTTGCACTCCTACAAAAATTATGTTCACATGGACACAGTTAAATTTAATTACTGTTAAAGTACAAATTCTAAATTTTGATTTAATGCTGTGTAAGATACATACATCTAAGGGACAAAAAGTAAAATATTCTTTGTAAAATACTCTTAACAGTTGATTTTTCATTGAAAAGATAAACATTTTTATATTGACATATTTATAAAGAGTTGTTGAGAGAACACAAAACAGATTCTGCCATTCACAAAATCCACGTGAAGGTCTAGAAAGATAGGAAGACATTTACAGGAAACCACAGCAGCACTAAATCTACCACCTTGTTATTTATAGTTGTGTTTGTGACAATTTCAGTCTAAGAAGGCAACTAGCCAGTATTTAAGGGCTGAGAGATTTATCCAACCTTAAACATATCAGTCTACACAGGTCTGGATTCTGTAATCATTATCACAGTTTAATCTGCCTTTGCAAAACAAAACTAAAAAATAGACCGTGTGTCGCTGTGATTAATCGTTCATATTTAAAGCCAATCTGAACTAATATAAAAGATCCAAAAAAGCAGCAGAACATGGAACTGGGAGACAGTGGAATTTGTTTAGAATACCATGTTCTCAAAGTGTCAGGCAGCCTTCTGTGAAATATTTGGTTCATTCCATTTTGTCATCCTGATTTGTATTCTGGAAGCCCTTAGAAGCTACAGGATCATCTCGTTACAACCACAACATATGTCGGTGAGCAAAAACCTCACATCAGCTGCTGAGGAGTTCTTCTCTGCTTTACCACAAAGAATAATTGGACTTAAAAGTTCCAAGAACATGATACTGAATCCTCAGACTTGACTTTGCAACACAGAGGTCACTCTCTGAGGCTCAGGGATGCAGCCAAACAGTTGGCCAGCATTCACCATACATGGCAAAGCGGTATAGGAGAGCTCAGATGACCGTGGGCTCTCAATGAAAAGTGGCCATGCTGGAAAATCATCAAAATAAAGCACAACTGGCAACTTCTCTCCTTAGCATTTGGTGTTCTTCTTAGGAAAACTGCCAGGCACATCAGGGTAGCCAAGGAGATCATGTGACTTTAAGAGAAGGAAGAAAAGAAAAAAATAACAGAAGCTGAAAGAAAGAAGGAAAAGAGGAAAGGCCAGACAGACAGACAGGTCAGGCTAAATAAGAACACTGCCTCCCATCTACCCCCACCAGCGCTGCTTTAATTTTGATGTCCAGGACGTTATTTGCAGATGTACATAGTTTCCCTTGACCTTGGCAATATCAAAGAATTTGTACAGTTAGCAGTTCTTGCACAATCGCTGGAAAAGAACAGTACAAATGTTCTACCCTTCAATGCCAGGCCAGCCTTGCTGCTGTTTATCCCACCTATTTCCTTCCAGTAAACTAATTTATCCTCTGGGTGCCAGTGGCTCATTCTTGTAATCCTAGCCTGAGATACGAGGACTGAGGACTGAGGTCCCAAGCCAGCCCAGGTAGGAAAGTCTTTAAGACTCATCTCCCAGTAACCACCAAAAAAAAAAAAAAAAGCCGTAAGTGCAGCTGTGGCTCTGGTGGTACAATGCTAGCTTTGAGCAAAAACAATCTCAGGGGGCTGGGAAGGTGATTCAGTGGTAGAGCACTTGCCTTGCATGCTTGAGGCCCTGGGTTCGATTCCTCAGCACCACATAAGCAAAAAGAAAAAAGCCGGAAGTGGCGCTGTGGCTAGAGCGCTAGAGCGCTAGCCTTGAGCTGAAGAGCTGAGGGACAGCGCCCAGGCCCAGAGTTCAGGCCCCATGACCGGACCCAAAAAAAGATTTTTTAAAAAAAAAAAACAATCTCAGGGACAGGACCCAGGCCCTTGGTTCAAACACCAGGACAGCACCAAAACAAACAAACAACAACAGAAAAAACACCCTAATTTATCCACATAGGAACTGCTGCTTTGTCTTCTTTCTAACCAATAGAACTTAGGGATTTTTCTTTGCTTTTTTAATGAAATTGGGAAGAAAGATCTAAGTTAGAAGAAAACTTTTCCACCTAGTAGACTATTAATAAAGCAAAGTACTAAGTGCAAAGGGTTTAAGGATTGCACCTTTTCCAGACTTAAGTGACGGTAGTGGTCTCATTCACTCATCTGCTCACAAGGCAAAATCAAAGACAGAGTTGAGACTACAATCAAAGACCACCCTGGTATCTACAATTATCTACATAACAGCCCAAGATAGTCACAAATATGAACAATATGAACAACAGAATTCTATTTACCGTGCCTCAAAGTTGTCTTAATACTTCCTAGCATCGGTTACAATGGAAATATCTGCTTATAAAGCAAAGGCCTCAACAGCCTGGAAATGGCTCCATAGGAGCCTAACTTAAAGCCAGCGTTTGTGTATGTGTCCACTTTCCTTCAGGGTCAATATGAGCCATTCTGGGACCACATCAGCCAGTCACCCTTGAAACAATGCAACAGCCCTGGTGCTGGTGGCTCATGCCTATCATCAAACTACTAAGGAGGCTGAGATCAGAGGATTGTGATTCAAAGCCAGCCCAGACAGAAAAGTCTGTGAGATTCTTATCTCCAATTAACTACCAAAAAAAAAAATGGATGTGGTGGTAGTTCAAGGAGCCTTGAGCTTGGAAACAGTGCCCAGGCACTTACTTCAATCTCCTGGACCAGCACATATACATCAAAAAACCCACAGGCTATAGGTGATTCGGACTCAAGCTCATCTCTGTTTATCATCTTTTGTTGTAAAGAAGGGTTTCAGAAGCCTCCACCAAAAGTATGATTTTTGAATTTTATATGAGAAAAGACAAAATATTCTTCCAACTCCAATTTTCTTCATCACCAACAAGTATGGTGGAATATGGTTGGAATTGTGACACCAACTGAGAAATTTGCGCAACATTTGATGGAAAAAGGTTGGTTTTTAAAATTCTCATACAACCACTAGGTGCTAGTGGCTCATGCCTACAATCCTAATTCCTCTTGAGATTTGAGGTTCGTGGTTTGAAGCCAGCCCACGTGGGAATGTCCATGAGACGCTTATCTCCAATAAATTACTACTTAAAAAAAAACCCTGAAGTGGAGCTGTGGCTCAAGTGGTAGAGAACTAGCCTTGAGCAAAATAAGCTCAGGGATAGCACTCAGGCCCTGAGTTCAAGCCCCAGGACCAGCACCAAAATGAAAAATCCTCATACAAACAAGAACAAGTGGCTAACACTTATAATCCTAGTTACTCAGGAGACTGAGATCCAAAGTATCTCAGTTCAGGCCAACAGGGGCAGAAAAATTTGCTAGACTCCATCTCCAAAGTAAACAGCAAAAAGCCAACCTGGAGGTATGGCTCAAGCGGCAATAGTACTAGCTAAACAAACAGGAGGCCCCCACACACAAAAGAATCCTAATGTCTAGTGAAAAATTATAATGCTGATGATCTTACTGTCTTATAGTAATAAAGTCAAAAAGCAGATAACTTCTTATCTTTACATGCATTCTTCCTAAAGATTCTGAAATGGAGGCCTGGGTACTGTCCCTTAGTGTTTTTGCTTTTAATTTTGTCGTTCATAGGGCTTGAACTCAGAGTCTAAGCACTCTTCCTGAGCTCTTTTTTCTCAAGGCTAATGCTCTACCACTTTGAGCCACAGCTCTGCTTTCAGTTTTTCCGTGGTTAATTAGAGATAAGAATCTCACAGGGACTTTTCTGCCCAAGCTGACTTCAAACCAAGATCATCAGATCTCAGCCTCCTAAGTAGTTAGGATTACAGATGTGAGCCACTGGAGCCCAGCTCCCTTAGCTTTTATTGCTCAAGAATGGTGCTCTACCACTTAAGCTAAAACTCCACTTCTGGCTTTTTGGTGGAGATAAGGGTCTAGCTCACTTTTCTGCCTAGGCTGGCTTTGAACACTGATCCTTAGATCTCAGCCTCTTGAGGTGCTAGGATTATAGGCATCAACCACCCAGCTCAGTAAGATTTTTAAAGAACTCACATAAGCAACAGTGGACTCTATGCCATTAACTTCATTGCATCTTTCTACCTTGAAACATCTCTGCTTCCAATTCATGACCTGTCAGCCAGCTTCCTGGCATCATTTCTGAATTGCCAGAGCTATGGGGACCAAGAAACAATCTTTTCTTCTCTACCTCCACCAAAATTCAGCCTGGATATAAGTGGTAGGGGTTACATTTTCCAAGGGCAACTTCCTTTGTCTCTGAGGCAGAAGAAATATGAATGCTAAAATGGCAAAGCTCCTGGGTGACTTCCTTTGACAGACTTCCCTAAGTGACAATGTCTTCGAGCCCTAGACTCACCCCAGGATCATGACACCTGTTGTGCCCAGGAAACTGTCAGACTATAGTACGCATATCCTGGGCGCCTCTCACAGTCTTCCCAGGACCCTCTGCCCAGAAACATCATCAGAACATTGCTGTAAGCAGGTGTCTCTTGCTTCATCTTTTCATTCCCAATGATTCTTAGCAAACACCATCCTGCTTCTTCACTCATTCTCATCGTCTAGCTCTTCCTGCAACCAAAACAATCTACAATTGGCCTAGACCAGGACCAACATTGTTCCAGTGGAAAGTTCCCCAGACATATACTACTGGGGTTCTCAGCAGCTATGGGGGAACTGGTGACTAGGAAGAGCTCTGTCTACCCCCACACACAAAAAAAACAGTATAGAGCAGTAAACAGCTGTGAACAGAACACAGAACACTAGAAGAGGCCCACCAGCAGACTCAATGAACATAGGGAGAGATGGAAGTAGAACCAATCTCTCCCTCCTCCCCCTCCAAATAAATCCAAAAGTCAAAAAGGATTTATAGCAGACCCTTCTGGCAACAAACTAATGTCCTGGTGAAGAACCCAGAAAAGCAATTTGTAAAAGTGACATCCCAAAGAACGTGCTATTTAGACAGTTTTCCCAGTTGAAAAACTCTCCATATCCAGAGAATGAGTTGTCACCAATAGAAAGGTATTACAGGACCACTCCTGTCATCCTACTTAGGAGGCTAAGATCTGAGGATCCCAATTCAAAGGCAGCCCAGTCACAAAAGCCTGTGAGACTCTCATCTCTAGTTAACCACAAAAACAAATGAAGACAACAAAAAAAGAGAGTGGAATGTGGCTTAAGTGGTCAAGCACCAGCCTTGAGTGAAAAGTCAAGCAACAGCATGACCCCCAAAGTACTAGCACAAAGAGAGACAGAGGGACAGAGGACAGAAGGACAGAGAGAGAGAAAGAGAGAGGAAATGATCTATGAGAGAATTGGCCAGAAATGGTCATCATTTAGGTAAAAAAGAGGTTCTCTTCAACTCTTCCATCCCCTTCTCTCCACCATGAGGTCAAGATGCATGTATGCATTTCATGAGATTTCACAGATCACCACAGTCCTTAGGGACCTGGCTGTCTATACGCTCCTCTGGGACTCAAAGGCCCTTCTGGAACCATAAAAAGAGTGTTTATCTGTTGTGTGATTGAACTTGAAACATCTGTTTATGGGATGGTCCCAGGAATATACCACAGTGTAACAGAAATGAAGACTATAGCTTTGTCTCCATGGACAGCCACTTATTCAATGACATCTCATCACTCTATTTTAACCTTCAATGTGTCAACCACTCAAGACCATGTGCTTGGCTCAGTCTAAATCCAAAAACAAAAGCAAAGAAGAAAACTCAAGCAAGGACAACCACCATATCTCCACCTCATTCTCCAAAGAACCACCCAAATCCAAAAACAAACGAACAAACAAAACAACTGTAATACTAAGAAACCCATGGTAATGAATTCTACCCCTGACTTTCCTCGACCTGCCAGGAACAGAACTGTAATTATCCCTCCAACGTTCACTTAAAATACAAATATTTTCATTAGGGCATAAGACCGTACAAGGTTGGTTCCAAAGTTCAAGTCAAGCAATACTGAATGGATCTTAAGGAGGAGAGTTTAAAACTACTTAAAAAAAGAATTTCATCTTAAATATACTTCTGGAAACTGTAAATCAGCTTTCCTACCTGACGAACGAAACTATTTGAGGTAGTATCAGAGGAGGTACTTCCGTCAGATCCTTTAAATCTGTTCTTCCTTCTGGCTCCTTTTCCATAAGACTACAAAAAAAAAAAATAAAGGGGAGAACAGATTATTATTATTATTTGTACAGGGAGAATCCAGGCTACTTCTATACAACAAGACAGGCTGTAAATGCACAATAAACTGCCATTGTACTGAAAACATTAGAAAATCAGTCTATATGGAAAAAAGTTTTTAGATAAGGCATTTAATAACTAATGCATTGAAACAATCACAGCGTTTGCAAATAGATTAGAAGCCAAGAGGCAAAAGCCGCGGAAGAAAAAGCATTCAAATATAGGCATTTAAATTAGGTCCTAGTTGCTCATGCCTGTAATCCTAGCTGTTCAGGAAGTTGAGACCTGAAGATCATGGTTTAAAGCCAGCCTGGGCAGAAAAGTCCATGAGCTTCTTATCTCCATTACCAAAATACTAGAAGTGGAGCCGAAATGGTAGAGCACTAGCCTTGGGCAAAAACTCCAAGTCTGCCACCAAAAAAGAAAGAAAAAAAAAGCAAGCAAGCAAGCATGCAAACAAGAAGGCATTTTAAAGAAGGGGAAATCTTGAATGGCAAAGTGCTTGCCAACTATGCTTTCCCTAGTACAAGAAAAAAGAAAAAAATGAACTGAAGGAAAAAAAGGAAAAGAGGAAAGGGAATCATTTAAGAACAAGAAATCAAAGTTAAAAATAATTAAGAATAAAGAATTGAGTCAAGCACAAATATGTACAAATGAACTTATTTCTTCACCAATCCATGTATAATGCTAAGTATAAAATTATTGCATATATTATTATAAGTGAAAAATATATCAACACAGAGGTTTAGAGTGAAATACATATAAAGTCCTGTCTATTGCAGACTTTCAGCCTATTTCTTAAACCTTTTCAGAACTATTTTTCTCATCTTAAAACTGAGATTAAGTATTAAACAAAATTATACTTCCTAGAGCAATTTTAAATATTATATGGAATAATTTATTTAGAGCATTGGAATAAGATCGGGCATATGGTAAGGATTCAAAATACACAAACACATGAAAATTGGGAAGTAGGAGACAGACTGAGTCAAGAAACATAACAATTATCAGGCTTCTATATACTTTATCCAATTATCAAAACCAATTTCCCATTTTTAATCACTATATTCATAGTTTGAAAATGCTACTGGGCTGTTTGGTGCATTCATAAGGTTTAAATTAAAAGTATCTTCATTAACCATCATATACGCAACACTTAGGCAAGCTGAAATCTATTACAAACATTTGTGTTATGAGTAATTTAGATGAATCTGTAATCAGCAGGAGAGTGGTATAATATTAAAGCAAATTTTTTTCTTTAAATATGTTTGTTCTCTTCCAAGTATCTAAGGGGTTTATATAATACAAATGGGTTTCCATGGCATTTAATTAACTTTTTAAAAAGGAAAGACCAGCTCGGCCCGGCTTTCATAATGTAATGTACAAGATTCACTTCACAGCTTATTCTTCTTTCTTACATAAACATTATTCAGTAAACTGTTGAAAAATAACATTCTTTTATCAACACCCTTCCTTTCCCAATTACTGGTAAAGAACAGAATGCTTCACAAGGCCCGAGAAGGCTAAAATAAGGTCTGAAAAAAAAATCTAAAATTAAAAAAGATCTATGTTATTCCATTATTCCATATGGAAAAATACTTATTACCCTGAAAGGCTTTTTAAGGCCTGTCATATTTCTTTAGACAAATTGGGGATGATTTGGGTTAAACATACCATTTAACCTCATGAGGAGCATACTTATTGTTTTGTTTTCAGAACAGAGACAACATAATGTTACTCCATTAATACTTTCTCTTCAGGTACCATTTTCAGATGAGTGGAAATGTGTGTCGTTACAATTAGGTGATTGTTTGCTTTAGCTTTCTCCTGATAAACATGTTTTCCTATTCAGCTGCCTCACAATTACACAACAGACATTAGAAGAGCCACAGGAGGAAGATATTTAGTCCTAGGGGAGGCTGTTGAAATTAAAAAAAAAAAGGGGGGGGAAGAAATGGGCCCATTTAAAAGTGTGAGTTAATTCTTCTAGACCTCTGGGAATATCATTTACAAACATTATTTTTAGGCAGCTTAGCTTCCTACAGGGTGAATGCCTGATGGATTTATCGCCATTTTCAACAGTCTGAAGCCACTCTTTCACACAACATCTATAGCACAATGAATCACAAGCAAACTGGTGACAGTTTTGAGGAAAATATATACTATCTTTTCAATCACTTGAGGGATTTTGTTCCTTAGCTTCCATTAGTTATAAAAGGGAGGTATTTCCCTGCTACATTTCCCCACGCAGGCATTAATATATTCCAATCTAGCTCAACCTTCCCTCTCCTCCCATCTTCCCTTCCTCTTCTAAAACCAATGTCAACAGGTTTTTCGCTGTTCTATTTTCATAGCTGCAAACAATCTACTTTGACCAGACTCATCTTCCTCCACCCTCCTCCCACTATTACCCTCCTAGGTTGAGTTGAGGTGTGACTTTTGAAAAAGTGCTAACTTACTCGCGTTTCATAGCATCTATTAAAAGCAAAACCGATCCACTTAGTTATACCCTAATTCTGCAATTTTCCTCATTCAGTAATTTCTCTTTCCAACTGTCCTTCTTGTAAACTTCAAAGTGACAACATTCTTTTTGACAAGAGAAAGAAAAGTAAAATTTCAAGTAGAGTTGGGAAGTTAAGTCTATTTTTATGTACCTTAAGACAAAGTTAGTGAAAATTAAGACTGCTGCCAGTATCCCTTAAGCTAGTGAGCATCTAAAACTGAGTCCAACTCACAATTAAGGAACGGAGTATTTTATCTGAAGGAATTAGAAACAAAAAGAAGACAAACCATCTTCTAAATGAAAATAAAAATAAGATCAAATGTCCTAATATTTAAATTCAAATGTCCTAATATTTAGTTGATATTATGTGGAAATAAAGCACTGTTTCCTTAATTTTCTACTTGTATGAACAATGTAATTTTAAAACTACTTTTTAGCAGCACTAGGTACATGACACCCACTGTCAGAGACAACCCTTAGAATGGTAGGAGGAGGATGAAGTGGAGTGTTGCCTGAGATATGCCACCCCATAGATCCTTGCTGGCACAGGCAGCTTCCTAAGCCCTTCTTGGAACAAAGCTACCACTTTATTTACATTCCCTTAACTATATGGAGCTTAATAAAAACAAATTATGTCTGTATAGTGAAGAGGAAAAGAAAACTCAAGGCACCTAATTTGTTTTAGTTGTCCTGAAATACCAAATTAAGATGTCAGAAACTTCTAGATTTCTTTAAAATTCACCTTTTAAAAAAATATTAAAAACTGGGCTTCGGTGGCTCAGGACTATATTCCTAGCTAATCAGCAGTCTGAGAGCTGAGGATCAAGGTTCAAATCCAGCCTGGGCGAGAATGTGTGAAACTCTTCTCACCAAAAGAAAGAAAGAAAGAAAGAAAGAAAGAAAAGAAGGAAGGAAGGAAGGAAAGAGAGAAAGGAGGAGAGAAGGAGAGAGAGAAAGAGAAAGATAGAAAGAGAAAGGGGGAGGGAAGGAGAGAGGCAAAGAGAAATAAAGAGAAAAGAAGGAAGAGAGAGGAGGGAGGGAGAAAAGAAGGGAGGGAGGGAAAAAAGCAAGCAAGCTGTAAGTAGAGCTGTGGCTCAAGTGGTAGCACACAAACAGACATGCATGTGCAAATACACAATATTTAAGATCTTCAAAATTCAGCATGATGTTAATAGCAGCCTTATACAAATCCTTCCTTGATAATTAAAAAAAATGGATTTGTCTTAAAGCCCAGTCAATAAGGAGTCATGGTTTCAGATAGAATTCAAATCCGATTTCTGAATGGTTGACGCACAAGGTACTGTGAATTCTTGAAGTTACTCCTCAACTGGATACTTCAGCAGGGTGAACAATGTGGTCAGGGCAGCAGCCTGGGGACAGCTCTTCTGGGCTTGATGGGAGGTGGCAGCTCCAGCAACCGGAGCTGAGTGCTAAGGCCATTTCTCACCCCCTCCATTCATGCTCAGTGAAGTTGATCCCTTCGAATTTTAGACTTTATAAATCAGATCAAAATCAACTTAAACTCTCTGTAGTTTGAAAGAAACAGGCCTCTCTGCTACAAAAATCATAGAGTGCCACTCCCCACTGAGGGGTTAACAGGCTCAGCTTTTCTTAAAGGGCCAGAGTTACATTTTTATATAATTCAAAGGAGTTAAAAGTTCCTATCAAAAACTATAAAGAAACTACAACTACCAGAACTAAAAAGAGGACCACTCAGACACTATTTCAGATTTGTAGAACATTCAGAAATTCTCACTGGCATGCTTCTATTTTTTTCTATGCAACCCCAGAAATATAATATAAGCATTCAAAAGGAAAATGACCTGTAATAAGGAGCAAAGATTTTTTAACAAAATATAAAACACAAGGTCTATGACTGCTACATCTGGAGACTATACAAGATTGACCATTACACCTTAGACCTATGAAGTTTCTATTAAAAACAAAATTAAAACACACACACACACACACAAACTGTGGTGATTTGGTTCTAAAGCTATAGGCATATAGCCAGTGCCCTGTATTGCTAAATGCCCTGGCTATATTGCCAGGTCTAGTACTTGAAAAGCAGCTGGGGAGCCAGGCTGAGGTAGAACCAGCTGGGATTGGTTGCTAGGTGCAAAACAAACAGGGCCTATGCTCGCTGTCCATTTTCAGGTGTGACTGGAGATGCTAGCTACAATCTGAGGCCTAAAGGGCTGAGCTATTGCTCTTGGTTCTTGTCTATTTCCTCTTTACCATTGTCACTTGTGTCCCATTCTCTAGGCCTTTGTCCAAAAACTCCCCAAAAGAATCATAATAGAAGTCACCTGGGGAAAGGATATTTTTCTAGAACTGCTTGAGAGGGGAAAAAAAATGGCAAACAGCAGACAGGGGGAATTAATTATGACACTATATTTGCATTTCATTGAACTCAACAGGCTCAAAAATATTATCGCTTCAACCTGTGGTGAATTCAAATGTTATTCCTTGAGGATGTGTTATAGTCATTATTGTGTGTTAAGTTTTTGAAGTCTGTTCAGACTGGCCACAGTTCAAGAGCTCAGAAACCACAGGTAGCTGGGGGCTATTGTAATGAACCTTGCAGATCCCCAGTTTGGAGAAAGTCCTACAAGAATGTTTGGCTTTGGAGGTAGCCCTTGCCCAAGTTTGCACTGAACTGTTTTAATAAGTTACCTACAAAGTAATGCAAGGTTCTTTCATCAGAACTTTTTAAGAATTTCTAGTGAGGTGGCTGTTCACGCTAAGAAATATATCCACTTTGCTTTTTAACAGTTCTAGTTGGAGGGGGAAATGCACCCATTATTACAGAATTCTCTTTGCTAGGATACCTGTAAGGACCACGGAGAATTTGTAAAGCTAGCTTTTGCTTTCATCATAGAAAGCATGCAATATAATCCTGAGGTGAAAGGAAAAGGATTCTGAAAACACAAGTGATGCTTGAATATTCTATTTCTAAATAGAATCACTATTACCCAATGTCTCAGCAAAGATTGCTTTCTCTTGCAAGCCAGCCTCTTTTAATTTTATCTCTACTCTGTTCTGCCCAGAGATACAATGGCTGGCATTCCCAATGCTCACAGAAACCTCTGATGTCAGCAGATAAAGTAAACAAAGTAATGTTGCCCTACAATAATGGATGTAATATGAACACAATTTAGGTAAAATTGCTTTTGCTTTGGGAAGGCAGAGCAAGCCAGAGAATAAATGTTGTAAGGGTTAAATATTTAAACCTCACCTGGAATTATACACATCTAAAATCCATTCCTCTCTTCCCCTATTCTACCCTGATTCTAGGCACTCACTTGCTAAAGCTTGACCTTTGAAATGTTTGGTGCTTAAAGGACCTGCTGGGTGGTTATTTTATCTGCCTAAGTGTTCTCAGGCCTCCAAGATGTGGCTTCTGATTGACTGCCCAGTCAGTGTGATGCCTAATTGTACTCAATGTCTAACTTCCCACATTCTCTTCAAAGTAGGAGTTTCGAATGCATGCTGTAGATTACACTTTTAAATCTGGTGACTGCTTTGTGTGTGGCTCTCTACCACCTCTCTCAAAATCATTCACCTGGCAATTTTTTTTAATCAAATACCACCTCTTCTATGAAGATCTGCCTAAGTCCTCAAAATAGAATACTGGTGACCTTTCCTCCTCATGAGCCTTACAAAGTTCTCTTCTCTACTTAAGAGATACCATTGCTGTACATTTTTCAGACTGTGAGCTACTCGTATATCAAACCTTTGAAGGAAGAAACTATCTTCCAGTTATACATGTTTGATGACTTACCACATTTAATAAATCACCAACGAAATTAGTACCTCTTATTGGAGTACAGTCATGCTTTTAGGGAAGGGAGTAAGCCCTATCATCTCCAATGATTCAAGCACTCTATTTGTCTGTAAGTGTAAAAACAAACAAACAAAAATCCCCCCAAGGAACATAAAAAAAAAAAGCTCTAAAAGTCCCTTACTGGATCAACACTCAAGACCTCCATAACCATGGCCTCTGAATTCAGTTTTTACTCTTGCCTAACTTGGCACAGGTTGGCATAAAGGCAAATGTAAGCTGTGTGGACCAGAATTCACATCCTAGTTACTTGTGTGTGTGCCAGTCCTGGGGCTTGAATCCAGAGTCTGGGTGCTGTCTCTGAGCTCTTCTTGGCTCAAGGCTAGTGTGGCCTATCACTAAAGCCACAGCTTCACTTCCAGCTTTTAGTGGTTAATTGCAGATAATAGCTATGTGAATATGCCCATATAAAATGATGCTTATCGAAATGAACTCCAAGAAATGAAAACAAGATTTTTTTTGGTACTGTTTGCAGTTATTTCTTTCTCTCTCCCTCCCCCCTTTATTTCTTTTGTCTTGTTTTTTTTTTTTTTTTTTTTTTTTAAAGAGGCTCATGGACTTTGCTGCTGGGACTGGCTTCAAACTGTCAACCTCAGATCTCAACTTCCTGAGTAGCTAGGATTGCAGGTGTGAGCCTACACTCTTAACTATTGAGTAAACCACATGGTCAAGGCAGATTAAATCTGGCTTTTTTACCACTCCAAAGAGACAGATTTCCTATTATATAAGTTCTTAAGATTCTCCATTCTTTCTCCGTCTGGAATCCAACTATGTTCTCTAAATGGAAGAAAGCTCAACAGAGCGATGCCCAGCCACAAGTGCCCTCGCTCCAGTATCAAAATACAGTCCATTTCCACTTTCAACACAACAGCGGGTGGAGGACACGTGCAAACATTCCCGGGGGGAGAGGGTTGCACCCACACCCCACCTACCTACCCCACAGTCACGCTCCTCTCGCATGCTCTCCATCGCTGCTGTATTGTGTATGTGTGTGCACACACGCATTTTGTTGATACGCGCACGCAGGCATGATAGTCACAATTCACAACAGGACAAACATAGGCTTGGAATCAGCCAACCCAGGCCATTTAAAGCAAGAGGAAGCGATTCTACAGCAAGGAAATGTAACCCTAGCCTCTCAACCAACCAGCCCAGACTCGGGGACTCCCCAAGTCCTCACCAACGCCACCCCCACACCGCTAGTATAAACGTGGAGTGTCCCTACCGCCCAGATCTAGAGGTGTTTGTCACCCCAACCGTACCTGCCAAAGCGTGACGTCAGTGCCACCTTCTCACCGCCCAAAGCCCACAACTGGTATCTCCTACTTCACAAGGTGTAGAGCCAGGACGATTGCTTTTTCTTCTTCCTCCTCCTCCCCGCCCCCACTTCCTCACCCCCAAACTGCTATTACTTTTTAGAGGAGGAGAAGAGATCCCCGAGCTGCCTGAAATGGCTAACCTTTTCTGGAGGAACAATAAAGAAATAATAATCGCAATAACAACAACTTTCTCTTGTTTCCCACCTAGCTGCCTCCTCTCTCCTTGGGGGCTGGGGGGAGGGTTAGGAAAGTGGGGTCCCGGACAAACCTCGTAGAGTGCCCAGGGCAGGGATCTCAGATCGGAGAAGCTGCCCCCCCTCCCCGCACCCCTGCCCGCCCCCCTCCCCTCCCCGCGCTGCGGCTTCCCCACGGGGGGGCCCTCCAGAGGGCCGGGCGGAGAGGGCCCCCCCCGCGGGCGGCGCACCCCCTGACTCCCACCCCCCCCAGGACTCACGATCTTGAGCAGGTCCAGTCCGCTCGCCTGGTTCATGGCTCTCCATGCGCCTCTCCCGGGCAGGGGCGAGGCCAGCGGGGCGGCGGCCCCCCGGGAGACACGGGGCGGACCGGCAGGTCTCCCCCGCCCCCTTTCCCACTTGCTTGGCAGAAGCCGAGGGTGAGGGGGGGGGATGG
>NW_012267240.1:13558317-13585161 GCF_000151885.1 Dipodomys ordii
GGAGGCAGGGAAGGAGGAGGGGGGGAAGGAGGGAGGGGGGAGGCGCGTCGGAAAGCGAGAGTGACACGCAATCCACCAGCCCCAAAAAGTTCCTCGGGGAGGCGCCCAGCCCGTCCCCGCCGCCGTCGCCTTGGAAAGTTTTCCGAGGCATCGCGGCCCTGGCGCGGCTCCCCCGCTTGTTTTCAGGTGGACCCGGGGCCTCCCCGGCGCGGCTGATCGTTATAAATGTATTCGACGAAGGATCCGGCGGGTGATTGAAAACACTCGGTGCAGTCCGTCACCAGGGACCCCGAAGGCACCGGGCCGGGGCTTTAAGTAGGGGTCGGACTCCCCCCCCCACCGCACCTGTGTCCCCGCGTTTCCCTGTACTCCTCCCCACTGCTTTTTTTCTCCACCAAGGAGCTTTCTCTGCTGGCAAAACTGGGCTTTTTCGATGGGGCTGAGAAATCATACTGTGAAGTTTGGGACAAAACAAACCTTTCCTTTAGATCCTAACCTCTTGATAAAATGGCTTAGAAGAATCCAGATTTTCCTGGGGTGTGTGTGTGGGGGGGGTTAACTTTTAGTATGACAGGATGCATCTTCTTTTTCACAACTTTGACTTGAGTGGCAATCTCTGCTGGTACCAGTTTTCCGGACACATAAGGTCTCCTACTTTCTAACAAGAGTTGTATCTTCTGGAATATATGCAGTGTCTTTCAATTGCCATTCCTACCGTATTTTACTGTGATGTAAGCACCACCTTCCTTCTGGGCTCTTCTCTGAAACAGCTATCTCTTGCAAACCTCTGGCCACCAAGCACTAGTCCTAAGCAGGCCCTTAACAACAAATCAGGTGTTGTGGTAGGCTTAGAAAGTTAGGTAGGCCTCGCCCAAGTGCCATTGGTTTTCTTCACCTCCAGTGTGAATGCCATTGTTAGTTATATCTCACTAAACGTTAAATAGAGGCACTGAATTATGGGTTGGCAATTGTTTAAAAGGTCAGTGGCCACTTTAAAACACACACACACACACACACACTCAATGAAGTGGGGAGCCAAGAAGCTGCAGTTTAAGATATGGGTGACCCTGAGCACTCATCCATAGTTCACACCTGTAATCCTAACTACTCAGGAGGCTGAAATCTAAGGATCACTGTTTGAAGCCAGCCCAGGCAGAAAAAGTCCATGAGACTCTTCTCTCCAATTTTAACTACTAAAAATCAGGAAGTAGAGTTGTGGTTAAGTGGTAGAATGCCAGTCTTGAGCAAGAAAGTTCAAGGACAGCCACCTAGGCCTGGAGTTCAGATTCCAGAACCAGCCCACACATACACAAACAATACCAACAACAAAGCCAGATGTGGAGCTAAACATCAGAGCCCAGATCCTGTGTTCAAACCCCAGTACATAAAAAGCTAACCATATCTGTGCATCTAGAACACAACTAATAAAGTGCAATTTACCAGCCCTTTGGGGTTTCTAAGTTCAGAAATAGTATATAGAAACGAATTAGCATACTTGTTGGATGAGAGAGTTAATGAATTAATGAATTCTAATGGGGTTTCAAACAACTCTGCATTGGATGATACATTTCCCCCACCATGGGAAATATGTTTTTCATATGGCATCCTTATTTGCCATTCCCTTTCAATTATGATCATTTGAGAAGAAAAAAATGTTTATCATTCATCAGCATTTTAGATAGACCACAACATATCAAAACAACCTGGAACATAATTTTATAAAGTTTTTTTAAATTTGATTTTATTTTATTTGTGAACATGCTGTACAGAGGGGTTACAATTACATGGGCAGGATAATGCGTACATTTCTTACCAAGCATTGCAGCCTCCTCCTTTGTTTTACTTCACATCCCTTCCCAGCCTCCCCCCCCCCCCCATTTTATGAAGTTTTTAGTGACAGCCAGAGGGGAAATAAAGTTTGAATTACATGTTCAAATGTGATTGAGGACATTCATTTCTTGTAAGTTAGGATACAGGACACTTAGTTTCTATGTTTTGTTTTGTTTTTCTACCATTGGACAGAGTTCCTCGAGAGCAACGATTGTGTTTCATTCATCTTTGGAACTCCAGCAGCAAGTATGGTGTCCTGCACTTAACTGAAATGCAAAAAAAAAACACTTTTTGCATAAATGAATGAGTGACTGACATGTGGCCTGTTTTCATGTGTCACAAAACAGCATAAGATGGGTACCAGTGGCTCCTGCCTGTAATCCTAACTATCAAGGGGCTGAGATCTGAGGATGGAGGTTTAAAGCCAGCCTGGGCAGGAAAGTCCATGAGACTCTTATCTCCAGTTAACCACCAGAAAACTGGAAGTGGCACTGTGGCTCAAGTGGTAGAGCTCTTGCCTTGAGCTGAAGAGCTAAGGGACAGTGCCCAGAGTTCAAGCCCCATGACTGACCCCCCCCCCCCAAAAGTGATAAAAACTTCCTCCTTTCAAAGAGACTGGCATCTGAATACACTAGAAAAATGATTTTTTTAAGCCCAAACAAACTGATGCCTTCTATCCTAATTAACTTTCTTACCTCTAACATACTTTGAAACACTTGGGCAGTGTTTAAAAGCCATAGGTGAAAGTGAAAAATCGAGAAATAAAGCCTAATTCTTTTCAAGACACAAATGCAGGAAACTCCAGCTTAACTGGAGGAGGGTATTCATATGCAGATTTCCTAATTAAATTCTTGCTGCCCATTAGCCCTCTAATGGGCAGACATTTCCCAGACATTACTGATGCTCAGATAGCATCGGAGCAGGGACTGATAGGAAGCACTGGCCAAGAGATGGAGAAGTTTAAATGTCTTTTTTTTTTCCTCCCTAAGTGGAAATCATAATTATCGTTACTTTATTTCTCCTCTTTTGTTGGTAGATTTGTGACTACATTTAAGATCTTGGGGGAGGAATTCCTGGAGAAAAATAGATGCCATATGTAATTTGTCATTTTACGTTGATCATTTTTCACCTAGCTGGTCTAGATTTCTGCCCTTTTTAATAACATCTGTATAAAATATACCTGCCCTGGCCCTGGGCCAGTCCAGCTCATGACAGTGCACAGGGGCTCTTTGTAAACCTACTCTACTGAATGAATGCTGGACTCACAGAATGCTACATAAAACCAGATAATGGTGCAAATGAATCCAACATAAAATGGTTATGCATTAAAACCAAAACATGCAAATAAGTGGACTAAGCTTAACCTCACTTCCTAAGAAAAGACTTCATGGAGGTGAGATTTCATGAGTTCTTAGATTTATCCAGGAAAAAAACAGTACCAGAGTAGCTAATATTCATGTCGCATTTTTGAGATTATAAACCATGTTCCCATGTTATCTGACTGATTCCTCAACTAAACCTCATCCTAAATCTAACACACAATACTTTTGCTTATCCATGACATACTAGCCTTTTTGTTAAGGTTTTAAATACATTGTCTTATCTCTGTGGCAGATATTACTATGTCTAATGTTGGGTATAGTATAAAATGAAGCCAAACTTCTGGAATAAATACAGCTGAAATATAGAATAAATTAGGAAGAACTATGTTCTTTCAATATTGGGATAGTCTGCCCCATCAGAAGCAGCTGTAGTTCAGGCTGGCATTTTGAGAACAAGGCTTAAGTGACCCAAGTCAGCATGGTAATGCCATCTAGGTTAGTCAGGCTAAAAGAAGCGTGATGGCAGAAGATCATGGGGCACACATCTTCTCACCTTTTATTCCCTAAAACTCTTATCACTTGGATAAATTGACAAGACCGGCTAAGAGATGTAGGCCAGTTGTGTGCTTTAGGAAGAAGAGTAGATTTTGAACACTTAGAACACTTAGCAAAGACTTAACCAAGGCTGATAGGTGATAGGGCACAACTTAACCCACTTTTTTTTTTTTTTTTTTGCCAGTCATGGGGCCTGAACTCTGGGCCTGGGCACTGTCCCTCAGCTCTTCAGCTCAAGGCTAGCGCTCTACCACTTGAGCCACAGCGCCACTTCAGCTTTTTCTGCTTATGTGGTGCTGAGGAATCGAACCCAGGGCCTCATGCATGCAAGGCAAGCACTCTACCACCTTCCCAGCCCTTAACCTACCTTTAAACCATACATCTAAGTCAACTATAGTTATTTGGTGTACTTCACAGGTTAAGACAGATACTGGTGAAAGAAACAGATTTATATATTTCAGTGTTTGCACATAGGTGACTATAGCAATGAACTTCCAACAAATGGACTAATTGCATGCATAGCTTTGAACTGCAGAAACTTTGTCAATACATGTGGGTGCACGGCTGTCTGTCTGCTGCAACCCAGGGACAAAGTCACAGTGGTACCTTTGTATACAGGATACAGAGCAGGATAATTCAAAGAAAGGATGATGAATATGATTACAAAATACTATGGGAGAAAACAAAATTAAATATTGGGAAAGAATGTTCTAAGTAAAAAAGACCAAAAATACAAACATAGAAGGGAAGACATTCAATACAACTTGAAAGAAAATTGGTACAGAAAATTATCCAAGTTACCCTATCATTATCTCTCCTACAGGCCCAATCTAAATTTTGAAAAAAATAAAAAGTTAGATTTGTTAGCAAAACCTTTGGCTTCCCTTTTTTTTTAATGGAAGGCACAGAAAAATACATATATATATATATATATATATATATATATATATACATACTCATGCATCATAGAACTATAATACAAGCTGGGTGCTGAGGACTCATGCCTGTAATCCTAGCTACTTAGGAGTCTGAGATCTGAGGATCATGGTTCAAACCCAGCCTGGGCATTAAAGTCCACAAGACTCTTATCTCCAATAAACAACTTAGAAAAAGCCATAGGTGGCATGTGGCTCAAGTGGTAGAGTGCTAGCCTTGAGCACAAAGAGGTTCAGTTCAAGCCCCAGGGACTGGCAAAACAAATAAAAAATATATATATAAGATGAAGCATATCTGAATTTTATACATGCAAAGTAGCCGATGCTTTTGTACCTTATTATTCAGGAACCTCAATGTTTTAACTGGGAACATTGGTACTTGGAACACAAGTATGTAGTATTCTAGAATACATAAGTATTCTAGTCTCCCTAGTTAGTGGCTAGACACATTTCTGGTGTTCCACTATGCTGAGTGAAAACAAATTCTGGTTATGAACTCTTGCAGAGGCACACAGTAAAGCTGAATGTGCATTATAAAAAGAATGTGGGTCATCAAAAAACAACATAAAGCCATCAGGCCTGACCAGAGCTGCTAACTCGGACTGCTTTTAAGTATGGTTTCATGTGGGTAGGACATAGTTGCACATGGCCTTTTTTTTTTTTTTATACAATCTGACAACTTCCAATGTTTAGTTAACTTGTTCAGTCTGCAGAATGGAACCTAATCATTGATAGAGTGAGATTTAAGTCTAGGATTACGAAATATGTTTTCCACATTCTGTTTCTTCTTTTCCCTTTCTTCTTGTTTTTATGTATACTGGTAGTAATGTGTATTTTAATATTTTTAAAAAATCTTCACTACTGGCTTATTATTTTTTAACTTCACTTAAATATTTTTAGTGTTCTGTGGTCCACATATGTGTTTTATTATGCTACCAATATTCAATAACTTTATACCACTTAAGTAAACATGTGAGAAACTTAAAGTTCTGTGCTGCCAATTCATTTCTATTGTGTTATTGTTATTGTTGTGATACTGTATAATAAACTTTTGGTTGCATATTAAAGATGTTACATATTTTGCTTTAGCCAATTGTTTTCAACCTAAGTTCAAGTTTAAACTATTTTTTAAATTTGAACATAATAAGATTAGAAAAAATTTTTAATTTATACTTATCATTTTATCAGGTCCACACAACCATTTTTTTCTTTGGCTTCCTATATTTGCAGTTTTTAGCTATGACTTTCCTTTTGTTTGCTAATATGGATTTAAAAACTGATTTTTCGGTGGCTCAGTGGTAAGAATACTTACCTTGCATTCATGAGGCCCTGGGTTCGATTCCTCAGCACCACATAAGCAGAAAAAGCTGGAACTGTGGCTGAGGCTCAAGTGATAGAGCACTAGCCTTGAGGTGAAGAGCTGATGGACAGCACTCAGGCCCAGA
Source organism: Dipodomys ordii (assembly GCF_000151885.1). NCBI lineage: Eukaryota > Metazoa > Chordata > Mammalia > Rodentia > Heteromyidae > Dipodomys > Dipodomys ordii. The sequence continues at coordinate 13,564,405 of NW_012267240.1, forward strand.
GTTCAGGCCCACAACTGACAAAAAAAAAATTAACTTTTTCTTACCCAGTTATAACCAAATGGTTATGCTATACTGTTGGGGTATTAAAACAACCCATTTTTTCTGATATAAGCTCCAGTTGTTCATGATCTGTTATCTTTTAAAAATATTTTTGATTCATCTGGTTAGTAGCCCAGGAGATTTTTGGTTCTATGATTTTCTATATAATCTGACCATTTCTAATTGATTGTTTTTAACACCTTTTTTTTCTTTTAAATACTTAAAGTTTAAGTTGCATTTCTTTAGCAACTTAAAGGATAATTTTGGCAAATAGTATTTAAACAATTTAAATTGTATATTAGTTTGCAACATAATCTAAAAGATTAAAAATTAGAATACACAAAATTAGAAGAAGTCATTAGAAAAAAAGTAAAATATGAAAACAATTTTACTGGCTTTATAAGGTACTTCCCTCTAAATTAAAATTTAACATCTACTAAAGTGAAAAATTGATGTTTAGTTGAAGCTATCAATATGAATTTTTAAATAAAAATTTTAAACAATGCCAAAGGTGTTAAGGTTTTGAGAATTAAACTATTAGAATTAATTGTAATTAAATTATAATTATACAATTGTATTAAATAAATATATCAATATAATTGTATTGATATAATTATATATAATTATATTTTAATTGTAATTTATTATAATTAATATTACATTGTAATTATTACTTATTCTTATTATATATTATAAACTGTTTAAGGATCTATATGTACATGTACAGAGTAAAGCATAAAGTGATTTGTTTCATGTTCACTAAATTTCCATGATCACAGTATGAATCTGTTGACCCTTCGAAGTTAAGAATTAGAATATAAAGAGAAGTGAGGAAGTAGGCTTTCTATTTACTGGCATGTAGCACAAGAATCTGCTTAAAACCTGTTAAAAGGCTTTGAAGAGTTAAATAGTCTTTGTAGTTATGTAAGTGATTTCCCTACTTAAATCCTCCACACACTTTGAAACAATGTATCTGCAGGAACAGCAGTGCAGCTTTGGTTTAATGTTTCCTATTTTAAAGATACAGAGCATGACCTGCTGGAGGCTGGGCTACATGATGCAGCATGTAGGCTTGGGTGATAAGTGTCTGAGCATAAGTGTGGCTCTGGCTGTAGAACAGAGTCCTACAGCCACTGCTGAAAGCATCTGGAAATCTTGACTCCGAGGATATGCCTTTAACTCAGCCAAAACACAACTGCTCTTAGACAGCCTTCCCAAGTGTAGGTTCCAATTCCAAAATTACAAAGCAAACAAGCAAATAATGAATTAGAGTTAGCAAACAAAAAGGAAAAAATAGCCTTCTAATAAAAAGTGTTGCCATTCTAGTTGCAATGACTTCTAGACTTCAACAAGAGTGTACTTTGTTATTCAGACTTCATGTTCCTCATTGTTGAAAAGGAGATACACTAAATTTTTACCTTCCACCTTCCTCTAGCTCTAAAATTCTGATGACCTGGAGAGAAGCAGAAAGCAGGTGAAGCTGAGCATGCCCATAATCCATGGCTCACGCCTTAAGCAATCCTAGCTACTAAAGACGCTGAGATCTGAGGATTGTGGTTCGAAGCTAGCCCAGTAGGAAAGTCTGTGAGACTCTTATCTCCAAATGGCCACAAAAAGCCAGAAGTGGCTCAAACAGTAGAGGAGTAGGCTTTAGCCCAAAAACTCAGGGCCAGCACCCCAAAGTAGAGTTCAAGTCCCAGACAGATAAAAGACTGAGAAGGAAGAGAAAGAGAGAGAAGTCAGGCAGGTTAGCAAGCAAGCATGTGAAGACTTTTTACTGTGTTCCATTTTATCCTCTTGGTTAGAACTATCCATCTCAATGGAGTCTTTTAAAAAGGATTTCACATCCGTCAATGCCTTTATACTGTATTCCAAATAAAGTAGCAGAGCGTATCAGAAACCTGCATTTACTGTGTTCAATAAGATGGCAAGTGTTTGGCTTTATAAAAAGAAGATTGACTACAGCCTAATATTCTCTTACGAGAGGATACAGTGATCAAAGATTTTGGTACAATTAGAAGCATATTCTGTTTTTGTAAAACACAGTCCAGATGTCAGAATTAATAACTCTCTGTATCACATAGTTAAGGAAAATGTCTCAACCATACCCTTAAAAGGGCTTTATAATGACAGTAGTGGTAACAGTACTTCCTACAGATATTCTACATTTAATCTAAGTGTTTAAAAAGCCATACCAATGAGAGTAGTTTAATAATATTTTGGCAGTAAGGAGCAAATTATACATTGATGCCTTTGTGAAGAGTGTTGCGTTATTGCCATAGATAAAATAAAACATACAAAATGTCAGGTAGAAATAATAATAGTTTATTGTTACTGTTGTTGTTATCATTGTTTCCTCCATTTCTTTTCTGCAATTGTTGGCAGGAGCTGTGAATATCTCAAACATGAGATTTTTAGACAGTGTCCTTCTTTGGAGCCTATTTGCCAATCACTTGTTTACTTGCTCCTTTCTGTCCATCAATGTGGCACCATGGTTGTCCAAATGACATACAAGGAACACACCTTGTGAACACACATCTCACAATACAATAACATACAACACACACACAATACAGACAAGAACCACATACCTAACGCGATACATACCTCAATCCCACACACCAATCACACACACATTTATAACATGCATACGCATACCAACTACATACTAATACAACACACACTACATATTTGCCACACATGGAAACCCAACGATGATGAAAAGGGAGATCTTATAATAGGAGAAGGCTGATATTTTCTCCACAGGAATAACACAAAGCCAGGCATCAAGTAATGGTGACTAGATACCATTCATTTCTATTGAAATATACTCCCCAAACTCTGGTCTCAACAGAAACCATCACTTCTTTCCTCTTACTGATGGCATCGATGCAATCAAAACAAAACCCTGAACACATCTAGAATAAAAGCTTATTACAAACATTTCTTGATTTCTTTTTTTCCACTGATGTCCTCACTATCCCTGCTGGAACCTTCCATATTCTCTCCTGTTCCTGTTTCACCCCGGTGCTCAGTCACCAAGGAGATTACATCCATTCTTCCTTTACAAACGTCCTTTCAAGCAATTCTCCCCTTCATCTCCCAAGTCAGCATCAACTCTGTATTTCTCACTTTGCATCTGGAAACTTGTGTGATTATTTAAATGCTTCTCTCTCTCCACCCACAGTTAAATTTTGCCAATAGAGTGACAGGAAAACAAAACAAGAGCTGGTACACCAGTGGTACAGCAGTGGTACAACCAGGTCCTGGGTTTGATGCCTACCTAGTACAGCACAACTCAGCTCCTGCTAAGTGTAAAATGAGTTATTATTACTATCATATTATTATGTCTTTCTGTTCAGTTGTCTGGTGGTGGTGGATTTTCTCATCCACTTATAGGAAATATATATATATATATATATATATATATATTTAAATCTATATCTACATATATAACTATAAAAACAAAATACATATGTAAGTACTTATATGTATATATACTTTCTCTTATATTTTATGAATACCTTTGCTTTCTCAGTGCTTACCTTTCCACCCTCTTAATGTGTTAAGTAATAAATAGGCATTTTTTTGATGAGTTATTTTTTTTAATTTATTTTTTATTTTTTTAATTTTATTTTATTTGTGAAGATACTGTACAGAGGGGTTACAATTACATGGGCAGGATAATGCGTACATTCTTACCAAGCATTGCAGCCTCCTCCTTTTGTTTACCCTTCACATCCCTTCCCAGCCTCACCCCTCCCCCCCAATCCCAATCTTTCTCCTTCCTCCCCCATTCTCCCCCCCACCCCCACCCCCGCACCAACGTTGTAAAGCTCGTTTTGGACATGATAACTTGTACTTCTCATTGTTGCAACAGGTCCACCTGTATCTTTAAACAACTGGTTTTTCCCCATCTCCTCCTGAAGTTATACTGACATCAAATATAATGAAAGCAGGGGTTATACTGTGGGGGAGGAACATACAAAGCAACAAAGAGATAATCTTATAAATGCATTAGAAACACATGCATGAAAGAAAAAAAACATTAAGATACATAAAGGTCAGATAATGTGATGTCAGGAAAATAAATAGGCATTCTTAACTATAGTGTCATCCCCCAAATACACAAAACATTAATGAGTTTCAAAAAGAGTTAAAATCAGCTACACCCTCTTAGTCTGTTTGGAATTCCTTAAGAAACCTGGACAGTTTAGAGAAAGGCTATTATTTCTCACAGAACTCAAAGCCTAGTATCACTGCAGCAACACATTCCTCATTGAAGGTAACATCTGTATGTCCTCAAATTGTGGAAGGGGGGAAGGGGCTAAGAATCTCCCTTGAGCCTATTCTCTAAGGACACAAAAGTGTCATTATCCACTCATGATTAGTAGTAGTAGTATTAATAGTATAATCATCATCATCATCATCATCATCATCATCTACTTACCCATGTTCAAAGGAAATCACTATACTATCTCCATAATGATGTTAGATTTCAATATAAATTGTGGATGACAATCAGACCATAGAACTCACATCATTTGATTTTGGACAAAGTTGAATGAGAAATGTTTCTTGTTTGTTTGTTTTGTAATACCTGAGTTTGAACCCAGAGCCTTATACTTGCTATCACCCTACCACTTGAGCCACTCTGCCAGCCCTTGTAGTGTTGTATTGCTCTTGCTTTATGTCCAGGCCAGCTTGGACTGTGATCCTCTTACTGGCACTTCTGTACCTAGCTGGGATGATGAGTGCTCACTACCACACCCAGCCACTGTGCTTCCCCTGTATCTGGGAAAAGAGGTGCTTGCCATTGATCCAACCATTGGTGGAAATGGACTCCCATTGAGGCTTTTGCTTAGAAGAGTCTCGAGCCCATGATCCTCCAGATCTCTGCCTCCCCAAAACTAGGATTACAGGATTGAGCATCCTTGTCTAACTAGTAATAGTTTTTTTGTCATTGTTGTTTTGATAAATGGCCTAGGTAAACTACATGCAAGAAAAGGATTAGGAAACAAATTACCCCTCATTGTTACATCCCACTGTAATATAAATCCATTCCTAGATAGATTATAGAGATAAGTATAAAATGAAAAACAGGCAGCTTTTAGAATAAAACAGAAAGATACCTTTCTGACTTTGGGAAGGGTAAAATGTGTAAAAGGTATCTCCATATTGTCAACATAAAGAAAAGTAATAAATTGGAGTGTACTAAAGGTTTATCTTGGAGTTATTAGACTGAATCTCATATAAGTAAAAAATTCAAAGAATATTAATTCTTAGCTCTATCTTCTTTTCTGTCTACCTTTAGTCACCTTTCCAGCACTGCAGCACATTTTGGTTCTGCAAAAGTAAAATAAAGAACATTTAAAGAAAAAAAAAAGTCAGGCCCCAGTGACCCATACTCCTAGCTACTCAGGAAGCTGACATCTGAGAATTACCATTTCCCAGGCAGGAAAGTCCATGAAACTCTTATCTCTAATTAATTATCAAAAAGCCAGAAGTGAAGCAGTGACTCAAGTAGGAGACTTGAATAAGTTTACCTCTAGTATTGGGCAAAAAAAACAAAACCCTAAGAAACAGTGCCCAAACCCTGAGTTCAAGCCCAGCACTGACAGACACACATACACACACAAAAGAAATATATATATATGCATACACAAATACATGAAAATGTATATCTATACACACACACATATATTCTTCTTCATTAGTGTATTTTTTTTTCCTGGTCTTGACAATGGTCAGAAAAATAAATGTATCTACTAACCTGTCACCTGCTATGAATGGACTTGATATGCATGTTATATTTTTTAACCAAATTGTGAGTTGCAAAATAAAGACCTCACATAAGATAACTTGAAAAAGAAAATCTGCACAGTATCAGAAATCAACCATGTTTCAAGATTAACTGGCATGGTTTTTCTATAAACTGAAGAGGGATTAAGCTTCAATACCTATGACTGGCTTGGACATTGTCCAGAATCTAAGAGAGTCTCTAGTGATTTAATCCATGTACTACTATATTCTGCTTCTCATGTAAGAATTGTGTAAGCTTTAAGCCCTAGATCCCTGGTCAGCCCCTGTGACCAGTGAGCCCTTTCCATTTCCTGGGAAGCAAAGCCTCTCTGATGTGGGTTCCAAGTCTGAGGTCTGCTTGCTCAGGAGCTCAGTGCCTGTGCCCTCTGATGGCTTCTCACAAGGTTCTTTCATGATGGCTTCAGAGTCTTTACTATTAGTAACTGCCTGATTTTTATTGTTTCTTTTGTTTTGGGCAGTCATGGGGCTTGGACTCTGGCCTGGGCTCTGTTCCTGAGCTCTTCTGCTCAAGGTGAGCACTCTACCACTTTAAGCCACAACTCTACTTTTGGTTTTCTGGTGGATAATTGGAGATAACAGTCTCACGGACATTCTTGCTGGGGCTGGCTTTGAACCTTGATCCTCAAATCTCAGCCTCCCAAGTAGCAAGGATTATAGACATGAGCCACCAGTGCCCGGCTGCCTGATTCTTTAATATTTCCCTATTAAAATATAAGACTATGATAGGGCTAAGCTCATCATGTCATTACCAACCTACATCATAAACCATGAATCAACCTTCAAAATAGGTGTTCTTCCCTCCCAACATTCCACTCCTGTATTCTTCCACAGGGCCTTCAAAGGTCATCTCTAATATATCTCCAATACACCCCTAATTCAACAGAGAACCTCACTGTGTGGTTGAAAGGTTACAGACAAAAATCTGGGACATTTAATCTTTATTGCAGGAATTAAATAAGGATGTGGCAAGAACCTGCAACCTTTAAGTAAGAGGAAGTTCCAAATCCATGAGAGTCTGGTGTCCGTGTGTGGTCTCGGAAGCCTTAAATTAGGGAGATGTTAATCTAGCCCAGATCAGCTCTTCTGTAGAATTCCATGGCTCACTCATGGAATGACATCCATTGATGAGTAGAGATGGAGTACCCCAGCTTTTCCAAGAGCAGTTGGATTTATAATACATGTGCTTACTGTGGAACTCAGATCCATCAGATCCCAATACTCCTTAACAGATCAGACAGATGCTATTACTACTGAATTATTAGGTAGGATGTTTAGCAATGGTCTAATATTTTTCATTAGTTGAGAATTAGGCTAAAAAAAGAATTTCTGATGATAATATTTAATTACTAGGACTGTTTAGAAAAGGTGACTTTTATACAGGGTCAGTTCTCACTGGTGTTTAGAACAGGCAAAAAAAAAAAGAGTTTTGTCCACATGTGACAGAAAGAAAGCACTGCTTTCATTAAAGTTTTATAAGAAAATTAAAAGTTTGCCCCACAATGCCCCAGAGCCACTCTGTATGTGGGTGGAGAGACAGCTGGGAACACAGAGACAAAGAAGAAAATACTATTGCAGCAGAGAAGTGGGCAGGGAAAAACCCTTCTCCATCAGTTGATGAAGCTGCAGGAGCCTAGGACATTCTGATGAGGGTCTGATGATTGACAGCTGGGTTGCCCTGGAAACCACCTAGATCTATCCTGCCAGGCAGGCTTGCCTTTCACTTATCAGCTCATGGAATGATAAATTTCATTAGTTTCACCTCTCTCTCCTCTCTCCCTCTCTCTCTTTCGTTCTCTCTCTCTCTCTCTCTCTCTCCTTCCCTTTCTTTCTTCCTACTGCTGTCTTTCTTTTCCTCTTTTGAGAATGGTTAGTGAGCCAATGGCCAATGGAATGATGCAGGTCAAAGAGTGGGGAAAAAAAATAAGCAGATGTATTCTTCCTGAAGCCTGAAAGTTTAGGAAGAAAATACTAAGTTAGGAAAAGGTAATTTTTTCCTACCAGAAAGCTTCATTAGAAAAAACAAAACTGGTGAAGTAAGCCAGGCCCAAAGAAACATAGGCCCCATGGTTTCCCTTATTTGCAATAACTAGTATATGTCTGAGACAAGCAGAAAAGATCAGATAAGTTGATGTTAGGGAAATGAACCCCAAGATAAGTATTCAAATGTTTTTGCTTTTATGCGATTGTTTCTAACATATTTATAAGATGATTTCTTTGTTGCTTTGCATGTCCCTCCCCCATGGTAAAACTCCTGCTTTCACTGTATTTGATGTTGGTATAATTTTTGGAGGGGAAGGGAAAAAACAAATCGTTTAAATAGGGATACAGGTGGACCCATTGCAACAATGAGATGTACAAGTCGTTATGTCGAAAATGAACTTTACAACTTTGGCTGGGGCAGGGGGGTGAGGGGGGGCGGATAGGGGAGGATGGAGGTGGGATATGGGAAGGGGGAAGGGGAAACAAAGGAGGAGGCAACAATGCTTGATAAGAAATGTACTCATCATTATCTTGTCCATGTAACTGTAACACCTCTGTATGGTATTTTCACAATAAAAAATTGCAGTCAATTATTTTTTTAAATGAAATACATGTTGATTTTCAATGAAACACTGAGTTGAGACTGGCCTTCAGTTGGCATATTTGATAGTGGGAACAGGCAAAGGTTTTGATGTAGATGAGCCATAGGTAGAAATATTAACCAAGGCTAGGGGTAAAGAGCTAGCTGTGCAATGCCCAAGGTACTGAATTGTATCACAAAGGCAATGAAGAGCCACTTCTATTTTAATAAAGGGAATCACTGGATGGAAAACCCATGGGTGCTGGAAATAGAGATTTTTGTGTCATCACTCAAGATGTTTAAGCTATGGTAATGGATGTTACCATGTGGGAACAATGTAGAGAAGGAGGGACAGTCAAGAATGGGACTGAAGACAGTGGGCAGAAAAGAAAGGAAACAGATATACAAGATCTGAGACACATGCAAAAGTTACATCCTAGAAGCCCAAGTTTCAAGATTAGTTCCCTCTTCTTACACACATACCACCAATCTCTCTCTACTCTTGCTTTTTATGGTAAAATAGGGTGAAGGGTTATCAAAAGACTAAAAGGAGGCCCCCTTTCCAATACCTTCTTAACAGAATAGCTAACTGTAGACTTACATTCTCAGTAGGGATAAGGAAAAAAAATGATAGCTAGGTACTGGTGGCTCATGCCTATAATCTTAGCAAATCAGGAGGCTGAGCTCTGAGGATTGTGGTTTAAAGCCAGCCATGGCAGGAATGTCCATGAGACTATTGTCTCCAATGAACTACCAAAATGAAGTAGAACTGGGCTCAGTAGTAGAGCATTAGTCTTGAACAAAGAAACTCTGTGACAGTGCTCAGGCTCTGAGTTCAAGCCCTGGGATTGGCACATACACAAAAGTATCATAGCAATGCAAATGTATTTTTACAGTCCCTTTGCATCCTTTCTGTGTCCAATTGCCTGGGAAAGATTTAAAGCATTTCACATCATCTGTATTTTTCATAGGGAAGAAGATATAAAATGAAAGTCTTTAAATCATGGCAATGGAAGCAGGCAAGATTGGTAATTAAGAACAAATCTAAATATAGTAAGAGAGAGAGAGAGAGAGAGATCTCAAAATACCAGTAGACTGATGAAGGGGTTATTCTAATATAAATAAGTCCAAGTGTAGAACATACTTATTTTATTAGAAACATAAACAGAAATGTTTGAAAAGCACTCAAAAAAAAAAGCAGAGCAGGTCTTTATTCCTAGTCCTCAGATAGTTTCTTTCTACATGGCTTTCTTTTTTGCCTTGTGAAATGAGTCCAGATAAATGTTTAGTCATTTTCCCTTTATCAGAGAATGTCCAAGTACCTACACTTCAGACTTCACTGCATGTCCAAAAAAGGACTCCATCTCCAGTATTGTGCTGGCTATTTCTGATAGAGAATCTTCAGATGCGTTCTTTACTGGTCCCAAGATTAAAGTCTGCTTTTAGATAGACTTTTTTTCAGTTTAAATAACTGCACAAGTTAATCTCATCTGTCATGAAAGATTCTGGGGAAATGTTTTTCAGCACTCAAACCTGCAAAACTCAAAATTAATTAAGCGTCTATTTGGATACATTCACATCTTTCATTCAAGTAGAAGTCACTGGGCTTTCCCATTTTTGGAAAGTTCTATAGCCATAGGAGAAAATCCAATGTGCAAATCCAATTTTATCAACAGAAAGCTATGGCGATCTTATAGCCATGGTTATGCTAAATACACAATAAACAACAAACAACATCATGGTAATGAGGCCAATATATTCTACTCAAGAGAAAGAGGAAAAGAGGCTGGATGGAGCAATGATTAATGCACATGGTAAGTAGCTTCACACTTTCATCTTGCTGTCATATAGAGTCTCTCCACTGAACTTTTTGAAAACCTGAATTCTGTAGGGGGAAACCCTTTCACTTCTTTGACTATTAGCACAAGCCTTGGACCAAGATTCCATGGATTTCTCCAGTGCTCCAATATTCCAAATACTCCAATCTCAAAAAAAAATAGTGAATTAAAAGCATTGATTTGTATCCTTTTACAATAAAAATGGCAATTGTAAGTACAGAGGAAATGAGATAGAATAAGTCATGAGGAGACAAGAAGGGCATTCTGACCCCTTGACTCCAACGCAGCCTAAGATGGCAGCTCTTCCCAGTATCCCTGGCAGATATAGGCTTACATTCCCAGTCTCAGCCTTAACTCTGATCTCACATAACCTGTATGCCTAGATCTATCTCAAAGATCTTTGGATTTAATTATGACCATAATTCTAATACCATAAATGATTAGCTTGCCATTACTTATGTTTTAACTAACCAAATGACATGACCAAGAATATCTATCAGAAGGTGCAGAATATTGAATATATTAGAACATTGGATTGATGTTCTAGACATGTCTTATTGATTTAGAAAGTGTCAGCTATTATGGACTATGAAAACAGACCTATTCAGGTACCTGTGGCTCATGCCTGTAATATAGCTCAGGAGGCTGAGATTTAAGGATCATTGTTCAAAGCAAGCTCAGGCAGGTAACCCCAATTAAGGCTCAAAAATGTTGGAAGTAAAGCTGTGGCTCAAGATAACCTCGAGCAGAAAAGCTCAGAAGTTGTGCTCAGGTCCTGAGTTCAAGCCCCAGGGCTGGCAGAGAGAGACAGAGAAAGAGAGAGAGACACAGAGACACAGAGTGAGACAGGGAGACAGGGGAAGAGAAGAGAGGAAGAGGAGAAAGAAGAAGAGGAAGAAGAGAGAGGAAGAGGAAAGAGATCTAATAGTTTCCCACATTCAATCTACATATTTAAGTCCTCAGACAAACATCCTTCAGCATTGTTTCCAGACAAATCGTGGAGTTTGCCTGCATTTAAAGGGAATTTAGATGGTCTGAAAGCTGAAGATGCTGACTAAATATTTGTGGTAAGACTAGAGCAGAATATGGCCTTTTCCCCAACTGCTACAGAAAGAATGGCATCTACAGTTGCATTGAGGAAAAGCATCAGTCCTCCTACTGGACTGGAAACTTGTTTCGAACAGTATATGGCCCAGAAAACAGAGAGGGCTCCACAAGTATCACACAAATAGTATTTTTGTTAATATACTTGTGGGTTTTTAATCAAAAGAGCTGTGATTGTTCATCAAATCCATTGGAAAGAATGTTCTTCATAGCTTAAGAGAGCTTAAGAATTGTTCACTTTCATTCTTTAGCAAGCACAGGCCAGGCCAGCAGAGGGCAGAATGACAGATGATGCCATTGTTTTATGGAAGACTTTATTATAAACTAGACAAGATAGCAAAAGCTTATTCGAGGGGTAGAAGAGATGAGGGACTCTAGGTGATTGTGGCTTGCCTGGTACAGAATTCATAGTGTTCATTCATTTCTCTTGGGAATAACAGTGTGTTGTCACATCTTCAGTAGGATGACTTGGGGGGGACAACAGTCCAGTTCCTGGCTGGCTGTCAAGTCAAGAGCAGGGTACTGCTGTATCCCAAATGATATAGCTCCCTCAAGACCTGGAGATGCACACAGAAACATCTAACACATGTTAAAAGATGGTAATCTACAGCTCTTTTTTTTAACCAAAGGATTCCCTGGGTCCTAAGGAGAGATTCCACATTCATGAAAGCAGCAACCAAAAATAGATAAAGTTACTTCAAACAATTCTGAAAGATTTAGTGAGCTTCTGACATAGGGAAGGACAAGCGTCATTTATTTTCCCTGGTAGGAAGGAACACCAGAAAAGATCAACATTATTCTCAGCAGTGGGGAAGAAAACGTTCATCATCATTCTACCCTTTCCTACTCTTGCCTCGGTGAAGATATTTTGACTTTTTAGAACAAAGTACGAAAGGTCATTCTAGAAGCATCCACATGCCTGGCAGTATTATTAATTTATGATTATTTCTAATGACTAAGCTTTCTTGTTTTGCTTTCTCATGTTAACAATTATGGAGATGTTTTAAAAATGGATATCTTGGTGATAGTAATCTTTAAGAGCATTCTTTGGCAACCTTATTATACTACATATAGATTCTTATCTACACTGAGTTACAGCCTCTTTAGGTCTAGAGGGGTTTTTTTTTTGAGTATTATAATTAGTATTTAGAAACTTGTTCAGATGAGGCTGATGGTTGCTCATTGGTTGTTTGGTTATTAGCATGCACTAAGCTCCAGGTTTGATCCCCAGTACAGAAAATCAATCATGACATCAAGAACAAAAAAAAAATGATTTTTATAACAGGATCTACCTCGCAGAGTTGTTATAAAAACATGTTGACATGAGGTACCTCTGTGTTTTGTTCAACACTTGGCACATGAGAATATTCAATGTTAATAGTGAACAATAATCTTATTAGCAAAAGCAAAACAGAGTAGCCAACTGGGCCTTTGAAAATGAGGTATTTCTTATCTTGTTATGAGAAAATTGTAAGTGATAAAAATTGCATTAAAATACTCATGCTGGCAAAAAAATAGTCCTATTCAATAAGGAACTTGACGAATATCATATTATCAGGATGCATGATCACGTCTTGATCTGTGTAAGTTCACACAAAATAAATTAAAAGTAACTTCATGTGCTATGATTTTTGTTCTTTTTGCTGTATGACTTATGGTAAGTCAATTAACCTTCCTGAGCTCCAGGTTCCAGTCTAAAACTCTTATTAACCCTATTTCCCATATAGATTGCTCATATAGCAACCCACTGATCCATATGATCAATGATCGAAGGGCTCCATGGGCTTCAATTGGTGTCTAACATAGGATATTAAAACAGTACCGTATAATAGATTATCCTAGCTTTATTAAGTGGGGTCTGGAGATATAAATATTGTAAAATACTTGTATGTAAATGTAAATGCTGGGGGAGGGCATTGGGGAAGCCTAGGAAATTTTCCTTTCCCAATAGGTAGCCCTCAGAGAATCAGTGGATGCTGAATACCGAGTGCTCTCCTGAAAGCCCTTTGAAATTCTGGAAATTCTTTTCTGCCCTTGTCTTTGTCATGTCCCTTACTGAAATAACAATGTTTCCAGAAGGTACTACAGGGAGAAAAGGAAATATGTGCTGGGCCACCACGAATGACTAAGTCAAAAAGAGTACAGGAAAATAATCGCAGGAAGAGAAAACTCATAGCAGAGTCACCTTTGCTGTTTAGCAGGGGGTTGAATGCAGAGCCAAAGGCAATTTTGACGGCTGGAGTCAAATAGATGGCAGGTTATGGGTTGGGGGACAGAGTCTGGAGACCCAGCCTACTTGCCATAAGCAAATTCAGAGTGTCCTGGTATTGAATACTGAGAATAAAAGACAGCCCCTTGTCTGAAGGGTCAGAATCCAGCAGCCCTCATTGGTGAAGCAGGTCAATAATCACTGGAAGGCAGAGTATTGTTCAATGCAGAAGCCTCTGGTTCTGTGGTGCTGTAATTGGGGCAAAGAAGATGGGAATGAAACCAAATCTATTCTGAAGCCTCAGCATGCAGACTTAATTCCTGAGAGACAGGAACACTCAAGCCATAAGTTTGTCTACCCTGGCTCTTTCAGGCCTTTGTGGCTTCAGTTTGTTGGGGTCTCTAGCTTCCTTCCAGGACTGGCCTTGGAGTGAGATCTTCTTACCTCTGCCTCCTGAGTAGCTGGGATCATAAATGTGTGCCACCGTATCTGGTTTATTTGTTTTGAGATAGGGTCTTGTTAAATTTTGCTCAGGCTGGCTTAGAACCTCAATCCTCTTATCTCTGTACATCTGGAATATCCAGGATTAAAGCCATGTGCTTCTGAACTAGCCTGCCTTCCTTCCTTCCTTTTTTCCTTTTTCTTTCACCCCTCTTTCTCTCCTCCTTTCTCATTTCTAACTATATTCTCTTAAAAGATTTTGTTTGGAAATCTCATCATCTTAATGCCTATATATTGCTGAAATAAAATACCCAAAACAGAAAAAAAATGTCAGTCTTGGGGCTTGAACTCAGGACCTGGGCACTGTCCCCAAGCTTCTTTATACTCAAGGCTAGTGCTCTCCTACTTGAGCCACAGCTCCATTTCTGGCTCTTTGGTAGTTAATTGGAGAGAAAAGTCTCATGGACTTTCCTGATTTTCCTGCTCAGGCTGACTTTGAACCTCCATCTTCAGATCTCAGCTTCCTGTGTAGCTAAGATTACAGGCATGAGCCATCACCAGTTTGCCTGAGAAAGGGAAAATTAAAAAAACAAACTAACAGAAATGTCTTCTTTTTACCTCTAGAGGCTGGGAAGTCAAAGTTCAAGGTGTCAGACTGCATCTAGGGAAGACTGGTCTCTCTCCCACAAAACAACAAACCAAGCTCATCTTTCAAACCCTTTACAGAGCTTCTGTATCACCTTGGAAGCACCAGAGACCAGTACCAGAACACTGGGGAATCAAGTTTCAGCAGGAATTTTAGGGGGTAGGACACAAACACTCAAAGGGGGGTGGGAGAGAGAGAGGGAGAGAGAGACAGAGAAAGAGAAAGAGAGAGAGAGAGAGAGAGCTCTGCTTCTCTCCTTTGCCTAAAATTCCTTTGCAAGGACTCAGATCTAGCTCTTTCTCTTAAGCTGGCCAAATAGGGAAGTGGAAATAATAGGGAGCATTTATCTCCTGCCAAGTTCTGTGTACTATCTTATCTCTATCCATCAACCAATAAACCTTCAAGGTTAGCACTTTCATCCTGGCCTTTCACATGTGAGACATCTGTGGGGAAGTTGGGAAATGTCTGCCCCGAACAGAATGAAGAGGAAAAGATAGATCTGTGACACCTCATACTTCTGGTTATTTCACTTCTGATTCTGGTCTTGGGGGCTGGCAATCCTCTGGGAAGGGCCCCACAAATTTGCCTTTTGGGTAAAGCCAAATTCTCAGTGAGGATGGGCAAACAAAAGGAGACAGCTCTGAGCTAGACTCTGGTAGCTCACGCCTATAATCCTAGCTACTCAGGAGGCTGAGATCTGAGCATTGAGGTTCAAAGCCAGCCAGGGCAGGAAAGTCCATGAATCACCAAGGAATCACCAGAAAACCAGAAGTGGAGCTGTGGATCCAAGTGGTAGAGTCCTACCTAGCTTGAGAGAAAGAGCTCAGGGACAGTGCCCAGGCCCTGAGGCCCAAGACTGACATTGAAAATGTATTCCTGCTTCATTGTGGAGAAAATACAGAAGAGTTCAAACATTTTTTTCATAATTTTTCTTGATGCTTTCCCACTCTCCAAAAAAGTTATTCTTAACATATGTGCTTGATGTTTCAGGGTTTTACAAAAGTGAGACCATATTGGCTAAAAGTAGTGGGAAAGCTACAGATGACTTAGAATTCAGTACTAAGTGTACTGTGCTTTCATTACCCCATCCTCTGTGGCAGAGAGACGTGCTCACAGCTGTCTATCCTCATCCACATCCAGGCCAAAGCTGGGTTTTTTCCATTGACTATATGACCTAGTAGGCATTTTTCTACAGAAAGACCATAGCTTTACAAAAGCATTATTTTACCCTCCTAGGGCTCTGTGCCCCTCCCCCTTTTTTGGTGTTTTCCCAAGCCTTCAAGCTCTTTGAGAACATCCTTGAAATTTCCAGCGCTTTGCACATAGTGAGTTCCTTCCTTCCTCCCTCTCTCCATTCTTCTTCCTTTTCCCTCCTTCCCTTTGACAGGGTCTCACTGTGTAGCCCAACCGTCCTAGAACTTGTAATTCACCCACACTGACCTTCCAAGTGCTGAGTTTACAGTTGTACTCTACCATGCTCAGCTGGCACACAGTGTGTCTTGTTCTTTGCTATGTGGTATATTTCCAGAATGGAACATGCTTACAAACTCCAACTTGCTCTTACAGAAAGTTAAGTTTTTCTATTTTTGTACAGAAGAAAGAAAAATGCCTCAGAGGTGATCAATTGTTTACACAATAATGGCAGCAAGTGTAAAGAAATTCTTGATAGGAAGGCCAAATCAATACCATATAGAAAGCAGAGTCATTGGGAACTTTGGAGCAAACAATACCCCTAGTTATGGGTGTGTGACACTTCATTTTGTTTTATGGCTTTTTTTCCCCTTTCAGTTTGTGTGCTTGGTTTTGCTTTGTGATACTGCAAACCCTAGTATCTGTTAGGAGACAAAAATATTAAATGCATAAAATAGCCGCGGGGAATGTTTTCCCACAGATAAGTTAAGGGGTGGGCTGAAGATGTGAACAGTAAATGACTGGGATCACATCTGCAGCTGAGATCTGGCAATCAGAGCCTGGTAATTTAGAGACAAACAACTGGCCTGGCTCCAGATTTTCATGAACTTTTCTGAAGGAAGATAAATAAGAAAAAGGGTCTTCTATGACTTTAGGTTTGTTTTGTTTTTTTCTCACAACTTGTCCTAGGCAAAATTTATTACCTTTAATTGGTAGATGATAAAAGGTTAACTTACAAATGTTAACTAACTTTCTAAGTTATACTGCTAAGAGCTGGGGATGGAATGCAGGTTTCTGTACCTTGGATCATCTGCATTCATTCTTGTTTTCTATTATCATGCTGCAGCCAGTAGGTTGGTTAAAAAAATGTATTTAAAAGTATTCTGAAACTCAGAAATCACATTACAGGATCTTTCCAGCAGAGTTTTAGAAAGATGGGAAGTAAGTCATAATGAATAATGTTTCTATTTGCTATATTGGATTTTTTTTAAATTAATTTTTCCTTTTGTGAGTTTCAGTCACCTGATCTCCTTGTCCATGTCTTCTGTCATTGTCACAGTCTAAGCCTCAATCACCTCAATTGTGATTCTTGGGCTTCTTCCTGGGCTTCCCAGGACAGAACCTTGGTCAGCTACTTATTCACACAACAGTTTCTTCTAGACACTCCACAAGATAATTTCTAAAATGTGAACTTTGAACCCTTTCCCTACCCAGTTTTTCTTCCAACCCACCATTTCTCTCTCTCGTTCTCACCTTCTTATTTCCTTCTTCCCTTCCTCCTCCACTTCCTTCTTCCTTTTCCAGTGCATGTATTCCTGCCTAGAATGGTAAGTGCTATCTGCCCTATGACTCCTCATCCCAATTCCTAAGCATTCTTTCTGATTCTTTGTCATTTTATTATGCCTGAGATCTAACTGCATCTAGCTCAGACTTTCTACATACCTTGTTTTCTGAATTAGTGAAGTGCTTAGGGCTCCCTGCTAGTCTGTCTTCTGGTTATATAACACCAGGTGCCCTTGAAGGGACCAGGTTTCAGGGTCTAGCATGCAGTATGGTCTATCCTGGACCCAGCAGACCAATGAGCTCAGGTTTCTCACAGAACATGTTGGCTGTCGTGGCTAATGCCTGTAGCCCTATCTATCTGGGAGGCAGAAGGAAGAGGATTGTTTCTGAGACTGGTCCTGTGCAAAAGCACTACCCTCTGAAAAATAACCAAATCAAAAAAAGCTGGAGCCATACCTCAAGTAGGGAAGTACATGCTTGGCCATCACAAGGCTTAAAGTTCAAATTCTAGTACTTCACAAAACAGCCACCACCACAACAAAGTACCTCACAAGGAGCACATACCATATCTATTCTTGAAAAACCAAAAAAAAAAAAAATTGGTTTTCTAATTCTTTGCTCCTCTGGTTCCCTCTCATATCACCACAAATTAAAAATCCAATGTCGTCATTACTGTATGTTGTTCATATTTTTAAAAAAAATGGAAAATGAGGAGAACCTCTTAAGATACCAAGCTGAACTTGAATAATGAAGTTTTACTTTGCCTATCTATAAACTGAAGCATTAAAAAAAACAAACAAACAGTAATCTGGCCTGATATTTTCATATGCCCTAAGTTAGAATTCCTATCATTTAGGGGAAAATCACATTATAGGAATTTATATATAACCGCTCCTTTCTACAGAAAACCTTGGTTCTAACTACTCTGTAATTTCTAATGCTATTATATTTTGTGGAGGCCACCCAAAGTACAGCCTGGGGGAAACCAATGATTAAAGGCAATAGACATGAAGAGTGGGTACAGGGAGACAAGCACATTCTGAAATAGTTCCTGATCAGGCTGCTGAGCAAAGCACCCCGAGTCTTTTCCAGAATGATGGCCTTTTCTCTGTTGGTACTCAGGGTCTGTGCAAACAGGAAGCTTTGAACTCCCTTGGGCATACTTCCCGGGAGTTCCACATATCTTCCTCTGGCCATTGTCCAACAAACAGCTACTCAGGGATGAGGCCAAGCTTTGTTTGAAGTGCTCTATGTATTTTGGCTTCCTGCTCAGAGAGGCTATCCACCATGTTTCCAGTTCTCTTTCTAACCATCTCAGATCTTTCTTCTGGAAACAGAGCTCAGGGTCTAATTCTACCACTTCATCTTCCTCAATAGTTAAAAAGTGAGAGAGAAGAGAGAGGGAGAGAGAAGTGAGAGGAGAAAGAGGGGAGGAGGAAGAAGGGGAAAGGGGAGGCTGGGAGGGGAGGGAGAGGAGAGAGGAGAGAGGAGGGAAGAGGGGAGAGGGGAAAGAAGGAGAGAGGAGGGAGGGTGTGTGAGAGAGGTGGATTTCTACCTGAAATGAAGTGTCTAAGGTAAGTTGTGATTCAATATTTCCTTTAATAACACAACAGAAGCTGAGTATATGTGACTCATGCCTATAATCTTAGCTTCTCAGGAGGCTGAGATCTGAGCCATTACAGTTCCAAGCCAGCCTGGGCAGGAAAGTCCATGAGACTCTTATCTCCAATTAACCACCAAAGAGGTAGAGTTGTGGCACAAGTGGCAAAGCACTAGCCTTGAGCAAAAAAGCTAAGGAGTTCAAGCCTCAGTAACAACACAAAAACAAAGAAACAAGAATCTATCTATCTATCTATCTACCAAATAATGACTTTTGAAAAAAACACATGTATGAAGTGAATAACTAACTGGGTAAGCTTCTATTAAAACATCAAGATGCCAACCAGTTGCCATTTATGGCATTTTAATAGCATTCCTCACACAGCAGGCTTTGACTAACTCTCAGTGGTAAGGTGTCCACTTGCTGCTTTTATTTTGCAACATTCCTCCTAGTCAAACACGGCTCCCTTAAGCAATCTACCCATTCCACATCCATTTTCAGAGAATTCTTTAAGACACCAAGAGTCTATCCAGGTATTAACACTATTGGGATTTTTCCCAACCATGGCTGTAGATTTGATATACTTGGCCATTTCCACAGCTCTGAAGAAAATGAGGTTATGAAGGGAGAGAAGAAGATAGGAAGGCAGTTCTGTACATGGAACAGCTGGATGCAGGGAGACTCGGACCAAGGACCAATCCCAGGATGTACATACATACCTGCTTCCTTGCAAACAGCTTCAGACTGAGGACAGGAGTAAGAAGAGGCAGAAGAAGGAACTGGAGTCGTTCCAAGGCCAGGTTTCTGTGCCTTACAATTTTCCTAGGCCTCAGATGTCTGCCATTGTTTATCTTGACACCACATGTCATATTTTTTATTTACCAGGAGCTTCCTACAGTTCGCTGAACAGATGTCATTTGGGTAGAAGGAAAGGGAGTGAATGAGCCAGGAGGCTCCCTAGGGAAATGAGCTTTTCAGTCAAAAGAACAGAAGGCAGAGGCCTTGTAAGGAATGTCTTGGTGAGCTCAGGACAGGAAGGAAGAAGAGAGAGACTGGGTTTGAGAAGGAAAGTCAGATTTGGGATTGTCCTGGGTCCTTTGGTCAAGCTTGGATTTTTATTGAAATAAAATGGCCTGGTTTTGAACAAGAAAGTATCCTGATGAGATACAGATCTTAAAAAGTCCTGGTTACTATATCAAAAATAATCTTTTCCTTAGAGCTCATTCATCTTCTGATGAATTGTTTGACACTATTAATTCTAAAAAAATTCATTACATCCATGGATGTTGCTATTTCTTGAGCAATTCAACAAATGGAAGTCTCAAAAGCAATCAAAACAATACAAATCATTTTGTGTATTATATATGAACATTTATACTTATATATTATACTACATAATACTATTATTATAATACTGATACCAGTATTTTATATATTATACTATATTGTATTATATTGTATATTAGAAAAATTAAACACATTCACTTATAACTAAATATGATTTTTACATAACTAGCCAGTTTTCTTATCTACATTTGAATGACACATTTGGACTAGTGCATTCATTCAGTCATTTAATCAAATATGTAATAACAAACTGACATTGAGCAATAGCCCACTGTATTCATAAACTGTTTTGTTAAATGGCAACTCCTGTGTAAAACTACTTAAAGATGTTAAAACTATAATAAAAACACAGGACAGGGCTGGAAAGGTGGCTCAGTGGTAGAGCGCTTGCCTTGCATGCATGAGGACCTGGGTTCGATTCCTCAGCACCACATAAGCAAAAAGAAAAAAGCCGGA